>NC_133769.1:51919641-51946944 GCF_003597395.2 Chelonoidis abingdonii | reverse complement strand
CCATAGGGATGAGAGGGGAATTTTTTTTTTTTTTTTATATATATATAAAATATACTCTTCTTATATGTTCCATTCTATGCATCCGATGAAGTGGCCTGTAGCCCACAAAAACTTATGCTCAAATAAATTTGTTAGTCTCTAAGGTGCCACAAGTACTCCTGTTTTCTTTAAAGAGAACATTGACAATCAAGGATGATGGAGCTTGATTTAGGAAGTTTCCTCCTTGTGGAAGCTCTGGTTAGTGATGTGCTTTGACTGTCCAGATATACTAGCATGTATAGGATAAGGTGCACAAGATTAGTTAGAGAGATTGGGCCTTTTACACACTTTAGAAAACAGCTGTCAATATACTGACTAGAATGGAGTTACTCCTTGTGTACAGTGGTGTGAGGAGGGGAACCGTCCCATTTAATTTGCACAGCCTTTGATACAATAGTGTTTTATCAAACTGTCTGAAGAACAGAAAACAATACCCCCCATCGCTTTCCTACCAACCATCTTACTAATCACCACATGGAAATCTGGAACTAGTTACGGAATGTGATAAAGTAAATCAGCACATTTTGCATATAATAGATAAATAAATATTAGCTACAAATAGTTTTCTTTTGTTTTATCAGGCCAGTGATGCTGGAATTGATCTCAGACACCACTCCAGTTCAAGGCTGAAATAAGGAAATCTTTTAGGCCTGGAAGAAGGAGGTAAGTACAGTTCAAACACTGAAAATCTGTAAATGATGTTGCTTGTAGCTTTTCTCCTTCCACCATCACTGTCCCTGGTTTACCAATCCTTGTTCTCCTGACCCCATGCTGCTTACTGTTGTTCACAGAGATGTATTACTACCTGTATAAAGACTAGACTGTTGAGCAAGAGGACTTGTAAAGTGTGGCAGGAAGGGAAGGATGGCCTCCCTCTTTCCCACTCTTCATATCCCATCGCCCTCTCCTTTTTCTCATTTTCAGCCTCCCCTCTCCTCCACAAACCTCAGCTGCAAAATGTAAATCTTTCACAATTCATTTGGAAGATTGAAGAAGAGTTGAATGTGGTTAAGAGAAATTAAGAATCACTAATGATTTTTTGGCAGTAATAACCACAGTGATGCTTCAGTTATAAAAGCTGGCACATTTGTCCTATAGCTTTTGTGGAAGAAGCTGAAAAAGAAAATTATTTTGTATTTCTATGATATTTCTGTCAAGAAGCAATATACTAGTTCATACGAGATGCTTTGATTACACATGGCATTTACTATGAGTCCTTGTGTAACAACACTTGTGGAATTGTACAGTTGGTTTAGTTTTGTTTTAAATAAAGAATGTTTAGAGTGCACTAAATCCCAACAAAATGATACATTCATAATTGAAGAAAATGATTTTGTCTTTTAAAGTTTGGTTGCATACTCTTGGATATTGAGAGGTTAAAGTGGAGTTTCAATGTATGGCTTCATGACACCAGCTGTTTGAGCAACAAGATAATTAAACAGTCTTGGTCAGAAAAATCTTTTATACTAAAATATATATTTAAAAACATTTTTAGTATGTGAATACAATGAATCCCTGTGCTTAGACATCACAGCTTTCTTGAAATACCTGTGCCCTGTATTCATTTGTGAACAGACACTAGTCCTTGAATTCAAGGGCCATGAGTTCACATGTTCTGATTGTGAGACTTGTGTACCCTGTGCACTGGTGCTCTCAAGCTGCCTCAGACAGAGGGTCCAGCAGCTAGGGCACTAGCCTTTGGATTAGGAGACCTACATTCAATTCCATGGTTAGCTATAGAGCAAATCACTTAGGGACAGTTTCTAAGATATTGTAGGGGCCTAAAATATTCAGGTAGGCGCCTAGTGGGATTTTTGAAAGTGCTTATCTGCATCTTCAGGTACCTAACTACCTTTAAAATCTGTCCCTTGGTCTCTGTGTGCTTCAGTTCACCACTTGTAAAATGGGTATAATAGTACTTCCACGCCTCAGAAGCATCCTGGAAGGGTGTATACATTAAAGATTGTGAGGCACTTCATTAATGGTGGCCAGATAAGGACCCTAAGATAGGTAGATCTGGAAAAGCATTCAAAGGGAATTGGTATGCAAATACTAGATTATGAAACCTCCCATGTTTCTTTTAGAATTACCTATGTCTGGAACTGCCACAAGGAATTCTTTTAAGTCATTCTGTGTTTTAGTTGCATATGTATTACTGTAGACACAGTGAAAGGAACACACATACATGGTTAATTTTATTAGTTGACCAATAAATTTATTTATAGATACCAAACAAAGAGCAACTGGTGCCTGACAGAAAGGAGCCCTTACAATTTGACTCCAGTAGGACCTTCTCTAACTCCCTCCCCATTGGACCTCTTTGTTTTACCCTGGCACACCTTGTCAAAGCACCGTTAAAGGAAATACGCCCAGTAGCATATATGTATCCTCTCAACACCCCTGTAAGGTGGGGAAGTGCTGCCATTCATTCCATTTTATAGGCAGGGCACTGAGGCATAGAGAGACTTAAGTGACTTGTCCAAGGTCACACGGGAAGTCTGAGGCAGATCAGGGACTTGAAATGAGGTTCGTCAAGTCCTAGGCTGGTGCCCTAACCACTGGCCAATCCTTCCTCTCTTGTTCCCAAACTCATCAGTTTTGGGAACTCTTGGATTCATCCCCCTATGCTAATTGACTCTTTCATTGATCCTTTTGTAACTACTAATGGCCACCCTCAGCTGGCAAACTTAGAAACTGTAATGACGCTATTACAGGAAGGGGGTGAAAAACTGACTAGAAGCTCCCGAACAAACTGAAGCAAACATAATAATCAAGAACCTGATACAAATACACATCATTAAACTCAGTAACGGGATCCACAGTATCAATGTTCCCCACCCCCTGCTTCCACCATCACTTGCACCTTGCAGTTGTACAGCGACCCAACCCTGAATCTGTGATAAATAAAAAAGACATCCTGAATCTTGCTTTGATGAATGAGAGGGCAGGTGGGTGAGGAGAATTTTTAGAAGCACAGGAAGGAGGTAAAAAACAGGATCTCTGCCTTGGTCTTTGTCTTATGGTGACTATAGTAACTAGGTGGCCAATGGAACATTGTATCTGGTCACATGAAACTCGTCCAGTTGGGGGCAGCAGCAAGTGATGTCACCATCATAGCCCTGCCCCCTCCTTTTAGTGCCGGAGTCTGCCTCTTTTGAAGATCAGCTAGTCAGTCATGTTGGTGCTGCTGGTCTCCATAGTGATGGCTAAAACGGGACAGTGCTGCATTTTTGCTCTCTTCACCCATTGGCTGGTAAAGGGGAGAAATTCCTTTCTTTCCCTCTGTCCCCATCCTGTTGATTCAGGCAAGCAATGCCCAATGGCATAATAAAGTGCTGGGCTGAAGTCTAAAGGAGTAGGCAAATATGGTAGTATCACCCATGGTAAATGGTACAAGAAATGAAGCTTTAACAGTCAGGTGGATCAGGACACAGTGTGCATCACTTTATAATGAACATAGTCATAGGATTGGGGTATGGCACAGAAATATGGAATCTACATATGTTACACATTTAAAAGTAGCCCTGCATGTACAAGATTTTTTTTTTTATTATTATTATTGTTTTACCGTGTATGCTATCCAGTGCAGAAAAGTTTAGGATACAAAGCAGATCAAACACTCTACTTTCTAAGCAATGATGGAAAATTCTCTGTATTTACCAACCACATGTCTTTGTGAAAGGCGTATTAGTCAATTTCTCCATAGTTAATGTCTCATATTCTGGATAACTGTTTGTTTATGGTAGGAATATACTTGTTACACTGGCATGCTGCAATTACAATCTGGTCAGCCAACAACAGCAATTTCAGCCAAAAAAAAAAAAAACAGGCTGTTTTTCTGGAGATTTACCATGTTCTGCACCAAGTAATGCCAGAAAAGCAATAATACTGACTTGTGTAGCTATTATAGTTTGGCAATATAATTTTGTTAAATTCCAAAATGTCTGGACTTTAAGGCAGTCCTACCACATATGGATGAAAGTAACGATTATTCTGTTTCCTTTCCAACAGAGGTCAGTCTGTTTTTGCCCATAACTTGCAGTTAAATACAATCAATACAAAATTGTTTTATGTACAGAAAGCCAAAATGTATTTGGCTTTTCCAGTAAAAGGTTTTTTATTTCTTGCAGTAACGTGGGAGGGCCTAAGGTGGTTTTTCAAAAAGGAAAGAATGGTAAATTTTGAATGCAAGTTCTTCCATTCCTCATTTACATTTCTGGAGTGTGTAAGGGACAGAATACAGTTTCTTTATATTGATAGAATAGATGAGCATCAGAAGGACATCCTACTTAGGTGTAAATTTTTATTGTATTTGTACTGCCTGCCTCAGAACAAACCACTTAACTGGAAAACAGCATATCTGGTTGGAAAATTTTGAAATTTAGACAAAAATGGGGAAAATTGGGAAAAAATGCTTTCAGTTTTCAGACTGGATTTAAAAACCAGGGTGGCTACACAATTTTCCCTCTTCATCCCAAAGGAACATACTGCTGTCTTTAGAACTATGACAGTTGAAAGCTTAGTTTTCAAGCTCTGGCTTCCCTTTGCACAAAAATGCTTATGGGTGCATTGCACAGTGTTGCGTACTGTAGAATATCTAAGATTGGTATGCAAGAGATTCTGAGTTTGCATCAGGAATGATCTATTTGTCTTTTGTTGTACACCGGTTTGTGCTTACGGGATTCCTGTCCAATTCTGATGCAAAAAGTCACTTCATTCAAATCCCTCCTTCAGGCTTGATTTTTACATAATTCTCATTAGAAGTGATGCAATAATCATGATTTCTTTACAAAAAGGGTTAATTGACCTACCAAAATGTGCACGTGCTTTAAACCAATAATCACCCTCTCATTGTAATCTTTCTTCAACATTATCCCACCATCTCTCTTTGTTAACCCAACTTTACCATCTTTCACTTGAATTTTTATTGTAAGCTCTTTGGGACATGTCCCATATCTTTTTGTTTGTCCTCATAAAGTGCCTCACTGTATCAGTGTGTTTTTTTTCATGCCAGTTTGTGCTGTAATTGAAAACCAACCCAGAAGGGACCCTTTGCTTTAGGAACTGCGTTTTCCTCCTCGAATAGCCTCTCCATTCAGAGTTGTAATGCCCTTTTTTGGGTGAATGATCTACTGAGTGCCATATAATGTTATGGCAGCAGGTACTTGCAGTGAGCCATTCCTGACCTGGGAGCTGATCCAACTTGTCTAAATGTGCCATCCCTCTTGTGAGTCTTTCTTTTGGTTTTAACAGGAGGAGCCATTGCGGTCCAGCTGCATCTGCTTCATGATCTTCTAATTTGAAAAGGTGCTTTGAGAAAAAGACTTAAGGAACTTTCTAAATTGGGGTATTTCCTATTGCAGTGCACTATATTTCGGCTACAGTACTGATTACACTACATAACTAACAGTATAACCCATATATAATTTTGTATTCTGTGCATTTCTAGACTCTCTTTACTTACCAAGTACTATCCGTCTCTACATTTTCAGCATAAACAGTATAATATTGGCATGTCTGGGGTGAAGGGACATCTCTTGTAGTTCCCTTGCAGTAGACTTGGAAGCTATGCAAGGACTCATGATTTGTTGGCGGTCAGGTGCATTACAGAGGTGTGAAGCTTTTGGTCTCCAGGGGATTATGAGCAAGTCTTCCAGCTGGTTTATGGAGTGGCATTAACTATATCCTCAAAGGAAGCTACACATTCCACATTCCTGGCCAGAGTGTGATTGCTGTGATAACAGCATAATTGGAGAGGAGGGGAATAGGGATAATGCTAAAAGAAAAATGTTGGACTTCTTTCCCCAAAAATAATTGGGTGGGCTGCAGCTGAACTCTAATTGCTACTAAGCAAGAATAGAAACAAAAACAATACTTTACTTTTTGTTAGAATCTTTTTTTAGATAAAAGAAGGACCCATTTATTGTAACATTTTGAATTATCTGTGCAAGATAATAGTAGTCAGCTGCAAATTACTGATATTTTAGGAACTTATTGAAACATTTTTAATGGAAACTTAAAGTGAAGGCAACTTTCTTGTGTCAAAATCAAAAGTAGTTTACATTTATAAAATCAAATTTGTGGCCTGGAACTACTAGGTAGTAAATTTTTGCTATGATTATACAAAGTAGCAAAATATGGATTTTACCTGGCCTACTTTTCAATTCATCTGAACATAAAGTACATTCTTAATGGTCTGATTTGCTGGAAAGAGCAGTATTACAATAATCTGCTTTTTACAGCCCATATCAAATATGAACTTGCATCACTTATTACAAAGTTTGTGCTCTGGGAGACATTTTCATGGCATTTAGGAGTGATGCCCTACAATTTTTAGAATTAGTCCTTAATGATATCTTCAGAAATGAGTTGTTGCTCAAACACACTGATTATTTTGTGGTTTATATCTAATCCAGTAGCTATATTTAAAATGTCTTAGAAATCTGTAGAGGAAAGCATGTTGAAAATACTGTTGTCCCAGTAAGTGTATAAAATTGTTATGGAAGAGATGACAGATATCTTAAATTCTTAAATGTTTTTAGAGTTCCTTGCTGTGTCTGACACAAATTCATAATTTTTAACTGACTGGAATACAGGTTTTTTTAAATGTTGCTTGCTTGAGAACAGAGGGCTATTACTGTAGTTGTCATGTAAAATAAAGTTAGAGTCTGGAGCCCCTTTTTAGCAGTCAGCTATATTAAGAAGCTACTGGTATGTTGAACTAGGCACCCGTATTGTATAAGTAGTGTATTGTAGTGTCTAGGGAGAATTTTCTTTCTCTTCACTGCTGCTTTATTAGGCCTTGCTCACTCATTCACTGTTGCCCTGTTTTACTCCAGCTTTCTAGCTGCAACTCACAGCACAGTAGGTCTAATGTAGATTGCCTTCGCCAGACGACTGATTGAAACTTGTGTCTCATAGTTGCTAATGCTCACTGAACCATTTTATTGAAGATAAAGTAAATAAAATAGATTGCCATATGAGAATTCTTTGAAATCAAATGGAATAATTTGACAGGTTTAAGCCCATGAAAAAGACAAAGCGTTGAAGCAGACGGGAATGCTTTTTTATGCACAATATACCAGGAAAAAGGGTCTGCTGTGTTTGATCTTGAAATATTAATGTTTTTACCAAAAATTGTAATAGTTGAAAACATTTAGCATAGTCTCCAATTGAATTTGTATTTTGCTTCAAATGTTACTTTTCTTAAGAGATGCTTTATTTTTCCTTCTCTTTTGTAACAGAAAGGTGTATTGTGCTGAATTTTTTCTTATTGCGCTTGTAAGACTTAGTGCGTGGATCACTAGCTTTTTAGAATTTAAAAACATATTTTTACAGTACACTGTACAGTCTTCAAGTTTAAATAACAGTGAACTTGTTCTTTGGGAAACTGATTCTGTGGGATAGGGCTAAGTGGTGTATTTTATATAAAACTTTTTTATGGATTTAATTAAACAGTAATGCAGTTTGTGACTATTACAAATAAACAGCTACAATAGGATTGTAGTATTTTTTAAAACTGTGTAATGCAATACAGTAAAAGAAAAATTGATAATACCCATTGTTACAGACAATGTATAGTCAAGAATACACAAATGCACTCTCAGAATTTCTCTTAGGTAAAGATATGATGTGGATAAGCTTTTATAATATGCCCCAGTTAGTCTAAGAAGTAAACCAATACATAATAGTGAAAGAGTGATGGCACATGAGCTTTAATATTGAGTATTCCTAATCTTTATCTGGATGGCACTGAATCTTGGTCACTTTGCTCGCACTGGTGATTTCATTGGAGCTAATTGGACTCCAGCAGAGAGAGGGGTGGCCAGGATATATTGTTGATCGTTTAATAAGATGAGTTATATAAAATCCAGACACTAAACAGTGTAATATAATAAATAAAACTTTTTTTTGAAAAAGTGAAGATAATTGCATTCTAAAAACTTATTTTAAACATTAATAATATTAAAAAAAGTCTTTTTGACCTGACATTGTTCTCTGCTCAGTTTTCTTTGATTTTTTTTAAATTTTAACAAAATCTAATTAATTTATTTTAAGTTAGACAATCATCTGAATAAATTATACTTTTGAATAGAAAATTCAAATGTTTCGTAACTAGAAACTGTGAGTGGTACTCAATGACAATGTAATCTAGGCTAATTTTGAAGAATTACAGTTATGAATGAGTTATTTGAAAATAACATACAGTGGAGAGTTGGTAAATTGGAAATAAACACTGAGAAGGGATTTCCAGTTTTACTGTTAACTGATGTACATAACAGTGAGGTTCTGCTGGAGTGATCAGTGGCAGGGACAGTATAGGTCGCGCGATCTTTCGGGTGAACCAGTAGAGGATTTCAACATCACCACTGTGACTAAAGCTGGTAGAAAAAGTTGAATAGTACTGTCAGTTTTTCCTTCTCTTGTGTCATGTTTTTGAGAAAAAATTCCAGTCATCGCTACCCATATCCCTGTCCCTTGCATCAGCTAATCTCTGAGAAGAGCTGTCTTGCCTCTCTGTTGCTTCTGTAATGATGGTGGCAACATGTGTCTGACCAAATATTTGATGTTTCCACAGCAGTTCTTCTGTGACATTAGCTACAAAACAACTATCTGATGGTAATAGCTTTGAGTCACTACCAACCAGACTGGATTTGAACTGGAGGAGAAAAGCTCTGTATCCCAGTACACCAATCCAATGAACAACTTAAAAATTACATGTTCAATATTTCAAGGACCTAGTACAGGAAGGATTAAGGAAGCCCTTTATTTGAGTCCGAGCCATCCAGAGAAGATGATGCTGTATCTGTGCATTATGTTGCTCTGATCCTGCAATTGACAGTGTGTGGGTGAAATGCTGTACCTGCATGGAACCTCAGTGAATCAGTGATAGGATTAGGACCTTATCCATGTTTACTCATTGGGAGTCTGTTGGAATAGATGTCAAGTATCAGGGGGTAGCCGTGTTAGTCTGTATCCACAAAAACAACAAGGAGTCCAGTAGCACCTTGAAGATTAACAGATTTATTTGGGCATAAAAAAACACTTCTTCAGATGGTAATTTTCACTCTTTGTTGTTTTTATGGAACTAGACCTACATTATATACATATATATATATATATAAAAATAGGTTCAAAAAAGAAAAAAAAATAGATAAGTTCATGGAAGATAGGTCCATCAATGGCTATTAGCCAGGATGGGCAGGGATGGTGTCCCTAGCCTCTGTTTGCCAGGAGTTGGGAATGGGCAACAGGGGATTACCTGTTCTGTTCATTCCCTCTGGGGCACCTGGCATTGACCACTGTCAGGAGACAGGATATTGGGCTAGATGGACCTTTGGTCTGACCCAGTATGGCTATTCTTATGTACATTACAATAAGAAAGTAGCATGTCTTTCCAATAACCCTTCTGTCTTGGGGTGCTTAGCCACAAGTAAAGGTATCTTTCTGTCATACTTCAGTTTTCTGCCGTGCTTCAATTTGACAAGCAGTTGGTTGATTTTCAAGAATAACTTGGTCACAGAACCTGAGAGTGTACAAAGAAGATAATGTAACCCAGGAAACAAAACACTTTTACAATATTTATAGGTTCTCTCTTGCTAAGATAGAGTTGCTGACATTCATTAGCTTTTTCCCTCATTTTTGGAGAGCATCAGGGAAATATTTAACAGCTAAATATGGTAGGTGTTAAATGGACTGATATTTCAGCTTATTTTTAGTACATTTAAAGGGGGAAATTGAGTGAACAGTTGCTGTAAACTTTGCTAAAATGCATATGGGAATTCTTATATTTCTGAAGTTGAATATGCAGCTTGACATGGTGCTGAACTTCTTTATTATTTTGGTCAAATTGTGGGTATATGTATCGGAGGATAATGGTTGGATAGGAAGGTATAATACATATGATCAGTAGTTTATTATCCTATGTGCAGATGACACATCATGGCAAGCATAGAGCCTGCTCATCTCACCGTCACCGTACATCTCCTGGGTGCTGGCAGACATGGGACTGCTTTGCTACACAGCAGCAGCTCACTGCCTTTTGGCAGCAGACGGTGCATTACGATTGGTAGCCATTGTCGTTGTATTCCTGGGTGCTCTTTTAGCTGACCTCGGTGAGGTCAGTCAGGGGCGCCTGGCAGACCTGGGAGTAACTCAGCTAGGTCATTCCCATCTTCTGCTGAGCACCCAGGAGATGACCATGGCTAGCAGTTGTACTGCATCGTCTGCCGCCAGCCTAAGATGTAAAAGATAGATGGAGTGGATCAAAACAAGAAATTGACCCAATTTGTTTTGTGAAATCAACGGCCTGCTAAACCCAGGGTTTTGAGTTGAATCCTTGAGGGGGCCATTCTGTGTGACAGTTGTTTGTGTTTCTCCTTGATGCAAAGCCATCCCTTTTGTTGATTTTAATTCCCTGTAAGCCATGTCGTCAGTTTCCCCTCCCTCTGTCAGAGCAACGGCAGACAATTGTTTTGCGCCTTTTTTCAGCGCAGACGCCATAGCACTGGGATCATGGGGCCTGCTCAGATCACCGTGGCAATTATGAGCATTGTAAACACCACGTGCATTATCCTGCAGTATATGCAAAACCAGAAGCTGCAAAAGCAAAACCAGGCGAGGAGTCGAAGGCAGCGCAGTGACGAGAGTGATGAGGACATAGACGTAGACATAGACTTCTCACAAAGTACGGGCCGGGCAACGTGCCCTGTTAATGTGATGAGCTCTGCATGGTGACCTGTGCTGATCAGCTGGCCAGGCTGGCCAAACAGGAAATGAAATTCAAAAGTTTGCAGGCCTTTTCCTGTCTACCTGGCCAGTGCATCTGAGTTGAGAGCGCTGTCCAGAGCAGTGACAATGGAGCACTCTGGGATAGCTCCCGGAGGCCAGTACTGTCGAATTGCATCCACACTACCTCAAATTTGACCCAGCAAGACTGATTTCAGCGCTCATCCCCTCATCGGAGATGGAGTAAATAAATCGATTTAAAGAGCCCTTTAAGTCGAGAAAAAGGGTTTCGTCGTGTGGACGGGTCCAAGATTAAATCGCTGCTAAATTCGACCTAAAATCGTAGTATAGGCCAGGCCAATGACATATTTTGCCACATATTTTATTTTCTACAAATGTCACTGCTTTAAGAACAAAACAGAATATCAGCTATAGTTTGTTTGTTTTTAACAAAATAATAAACTTGCAGGTTAATTGGGTGTTCTTGTTATTATTAAATGCATTATTGTAGTACCTAGGGAGCCTCATCACGGATCAGGACCCCATTGTGCTAGGCTCTGTAAAAACACTGAATGAAAGGCAGTCTAAATATAAGACGAGACAAGAAATGGCTACATTGTCAAAATAGACAAGACAGACATAGGATCGGGAAAGAGGTAGAATACACAAGGAGAGTGTACATTGTGATGATGACAAACATCTTGTTAGTTCCACTGTTTATCTTTTTTTGAGCAGTGGGTAGAGTGGATTGACTTAGAAGGAGATCAGCTATCAGTATCCATTTTTTTTAAAGTAGGTACCTGTCCCTCATCCTTCTGAAGAGTCGCATCACCATATAATTTGATGTCTGCAGTTCTGTCACAGAGAGTATAATTTTTAAAAGCCATAAAGTTGCTTCTCTTCCCCTCTGCTCTCCCTAGCTACTTACTACCCCTTACCTTCCCCCAAGAAACAAAAAAACCCAAACTTAATTACTTGCTTATTGTGGAAAATGTCTTCTCATTTATCCCTCTACTACTGGGGACAGGTGACAATGGAATCTTGATCCCCACTCACTATCCTCAGACACTTGCTCTTAACTTCAGTGGCTCAACCTGAAGTATTAACATCAATCTTAACAGAAGAAAATACCCAGTGAGAGAAATGAAGAGGTAAATGGCTGGCACTCTTGGACAATGAGAAGAATTCAAGAAAAGAATCCCTTCCTGATCTCTCTGTGCCCGGAGGCATCAGGAAACACTGCTCTCTCATCCCTTTTGTCTCTGGTTCTGGGACATAAAGTCCCCTGCTTCAGTATCCAGCAGGGAAGTTGAATGGCCTGCAGAAGTTCTGAAATCTGTGGCACACTGCACCCCTGGACACCAGTTCCCAATCTTAAAGTATTAATGTGGGTCCAATTGTGTCTGTTCTTGACCCTAGTAGAGAACAGTCCCTTGCATTTTTGTTTTCTCTGGCACAGAATAAAGCCTAAAACTCTTCAGATTGTGGGAGACCAAAATTTTGAGTGGTCAGAAAGCAATTGTGTGCAAGAGCATATGACTGTTCAGTGTGAAGACTTTTTATACAAAAGCACTGATACTGCTGGACTATAAGATCCTCTTTTAAGGAAGGAAATAAGGTGTGCACCTTTACTGGAATTGTGCTAGGCAACTGCTGCAAGGGATCCAGAGACAAGCAGAGGGAAAGACTTGGTGTTCTGGGTATGGGGGAAGGCTGCATTAAGCTGGTATCTCCACCCCCTTTCCAGTCGTCTATAGACAAGCAGTCCTTAGCTCAGGTGCCAAAACCTTCCACAAATCCCTCTTAGTAGCATACATCCTGCTGCTCTACTTTCCCAGCTGGTAAATCCATCTGCCCTCGCAATCATGACAATTCCCACCACCACACACTGGACTCCTTCCTCTTTGAGCAACTGGAAATTGGTTGATTGGGGAAGTCAGGGACTGTGACACTTCTTACTAGCAGTGGGAGTGTGATTAAGCTGGAGGTGCAGAGCACAGGCTATTTCTCTGAATTCCTCTTACTTCCCCTAGGATCAACTGTGGCTCAGCTCAGTGTTGTAGGAAAAGATCTCTGAAGTTGATATCTTCCTAAGGCTGCATCCTGATAGCAATTGGCCAGTGTTAAATGGGGGCAGAGCCAAAGCTGTCATGCAGTACTGTTTCCAAGCCAATTTGAACTGAAATGACTCTCCTACTAAAACAGAAATAGAATTGTGGGTGGCCTTTGAGAATGTGTGATCCCTTTAATTGCAGAGTGAGTTTAAAGCTCTGAACCCCTCAGTTACATTGTTGTGGATCAGTATTGCCACAGAGTAGTTAAGTGGTTCTTGTACTGGTCAGTTGTTTGCAGTTACCTTAGAATATGAGGCATGGTCGCAAAAAGCTCAAAATGAAGACAAGTAGTTTTCATAGCAATACCAAGAGTCTTATACCATGATAAGAGCTCTTATATATGGTATATACTTTTATTTATAATTTCATTTGAATTTTTAAATTATTTCAGAATTGAAAAATGGCTTTTTTTTTTTTAATGGATTGAACAAACACCTCAGCTGATACTTTCCATCCGTGCTCGAAGAAAGACAGGAGGGCCATTGATGTAGTCTTATTAGGCTGCAACTATATTCACCTATAATTTCTGGGCATATTCAGCAACAAATTGTTCAGTGCAGGGTGTTGGCTCCCTGCTGATCCTGATGTAGGAGCCCCTAACTCCCCTTACTCAGCTCCTATAAGGGATGCTTTCCTTCAAACTCTTTTCCAATCCATTTTGTCTGATAAGCACATCCCTTCCCAACTGAGTATCTGCACTGGACATCTTACACAAGTTTTATGTATAATTTACAACATTATAACCTAACCCCCCTACTCCACCCCATTGGGTCCTAGACCAGCTGTAGGAAAGGTGGAAAAAAACAACAACATCCCAGCTTGGCCAATCTGGTGGCGAGGGAAGCCTCTCAAGGAACCGGGGCAGCTAGTGTAATGTCCACAGTTGATCACAAGGTCCTTTTGCCAAGTGCATGAATGGGTGAGTGCTGCAAGCTCAATCTTTGTATAGAGGGCCTCTCCATGGCTGCATGGGGTATAAATAGGGTTGACAACCCTCCTGTTTTTGCTGGGAGTTTTCCGGAATCAGGCTCTATCTCCCAGAGGCTACAGAAACCAAACCGGGAGATTTTAGGCCGCTAAAGTCCGGAGGTGCAGCGGGGCTAAGGCAGGCTCCCTGCATGCCCCAGCCCCATGCTGCTCCCAGAAGCAGTTGGCATATACCTGTAGCTTTAGTCCCTCACCACTGACTGGGAGCTGCACGAGGTAAGCACTGCCCACACCCTCTCTTGCACCCCAATCTGCTGCCCCAGCCCTGAGCCCCTTCCTGCACCCAAACTCCCTCCCAAAGTCCACACCCCCTCCCACACCCGAATCCCCTGCTCCAGCCCGGTAAAAGTGAATGAGTGTGGGGGAGAGCGACAGAGGGAGGGGGGATAGAATCAGTAGGGTGGGGCCTAAGAAAATTGGTAGGGCAGAGGTGGAGCCTTGGGGAAGGGGTGGGGCAGGGAGTAGGGCAGGTATGTTTGGGTTGGTGTGATTACAGTTGGCAACCCTAGAAATAAATACCTTCCCAGTCAGTAGGATGCACTGTGCAGTCACCTTCTCCTGACCTTGCCCCAACTGCTTCCTGCCCATCACTGTAAACTTTCTCCCTTCTATCCACTACCATAAGGGAACCGTTAAGCAGGCCATACCCCTTTTTTTCCAGCTATAGCAGGACAAAAAACCCACTCACATAAAGGTTGCAGCGGGCACATTGTCCTAATTTGTATGTGACAAAGATTCCAAATATTTTCTCCACAAGTCAATCAGGATTCCTCTGTCTTTTAGGCGAATTCATTACAAAACACTCATAAGAAATCCTTAAAACATTTGGGATTCATGAATCTGTTTGTGATTGGGCTGGTAATAATTTATGTTGAGGAGGAGAAACATATCCCTTCTGACAATAAAGGCCTGATTCAGGAAAGCATCCCTATTCAGGACAGCGTATAAGCCTAGGCATAAATCATACTGAAGGCAATGGTACTTAAGTGCATGCTTAAGTGCTTCCCTGAATAGGAAGTAAAAATGTAACAAACCCGCCATTGGTGCAATACATTTACACATTAAAAATGCACAGGGACCACATGGACTTGCTAGTTTGCTGATCCAAAGCAAATAATTGTGTGCCTAAGTACATGATTTACCTGCACAAATGCAAGGATTTTCATGCACACCCATTGCAACTGCAGATGAAAATATTTCCTCAAATATTTTAGTTTAGTTTAGTATCTAACATCTAAGCTATTAAGTGTTAATAGATATAAAACTCTAATAAATTCCAGACCATTGTGAACAAATAAAAAAGTAAAGCATACGTTACTTTAGTGTCTGCATATTTTATAATATATTAAATATAGAGAAGATAAATATTGAAAATAGATTTCTAAAGAGACAGATGGTGTATATTCATTCTCTCAAAAATCGTGTTTCTGGCATTGCACAGTAACTGTCATGTAGCTTTACTTCAAATGCCTGATTCAGTGATACGGTTTACATTTGCTATATGTGCTGTTCATTTCTCTTCATCCAACACAACTGCTGGTAGTTTGTGCCATATTTGCAAGTGTCTATTTTTCCAAAGGCATAACAATTAAGATTATAATAGGACTGTAGGTGATGAAAGCAAAAGTAAGAGATACTGTCTGTATTCAAACTATATAATAATAGAGATGAAAAATGGTTATTTAAATATTTGTATTACGAAGTATTGTTATCACAGCTATATTTATAGTTGATTGTTTTATATGGTTAATATAAGATGACTTAAAAAAAAAAAAAAAGAGAAAGTTTGACCTCATTTGACCTTTTAGACGTTCAGTCAGTTAAAAGGTTTGTAAGACGTTTAATTACCAAATGGTATGATCATTATTCATCTCATCATTTGATATATAATGTCAAGTGAATTGCCTCCCTGGAGTGCAGTGTGTTTCACAGATCAATAGATTTAGTAAGAGCTTGAAGGAGAGCTTTAAACATTGATAGAAAAGAAGGAAAAGTATATCCCTCTTCTAAAATGGTGTATGTAGTTTATTTTGTGAGCTTTATGGAGATATTGTTTTATTTTCTTGCTAAGAATACAAAGCCTTGTAACAATGCTTTCATTAAAACATTTTAACCTCTTCATTGAAATTATTGTACTGTTACCATTTCAGTCTCTGTATTGTACATGCACTAAATATAATACATTAGTTTTTATCTTTAAAAGGATATCATGGGTATATTGAGTGTATTGTGGATACAGTTCGATAGGAATCTAATTGTTAAAACACTGTTTTCCTTATAACATACATCATCCTTTGTCACATAAAACACCATAAATAGCATGGCAAGAGATTCTTAATACAGTACAAATGTTTGTTTAATGTACCTATTTTTATATTTTCTACATATTTTTTCTTATTTCCAGTTAGTTTTATCAGTGTTCCCTTTTTTTGTCCACTATACTTTTCAAGGATTTTTTTTTTAATATACCCTTGAGGAACAATAGATGATGTCTTTTCCTTATTGGTTTAGTAAATGTGTGTTCATTTTATCAATGTATAACTTTTAAGAGTAGTTTCTGATGGCATGATAGATTTTTCTCTGTTGCACAAACTATAGAAGATGCGTGCAAATGTATTTACTTATACATCTCCTTGTGTATTGTATTACGCTTATGTTCATCTTGTGTGGAGGAACCATCATACAATAGCATATATTTGACCTTTTCTTCTTTAAACACACATGAAAAGATTTTCCAGATCATCTCAGAGAGATTTATTGCATGGTCTAGCCACTAATCTTTGGCATTACTTCTCCTGTAAATGTTAGCTGCTTTATACTCCATGCTGCTTTGTCTTGATTTACCAGATGAGGTAATTGCTTTTCTGCTCTTTTTCCTTCATCATCATCTTCAAATCCTTTCCCCCCATTTACTATTATATCCACTAAGATGAACCTCATCTTCCAACTTTTACCTTCTTATTGGCGCTGATAAAGAAGAGCTGTAACCCAGCTGTCTTGACTGGTATATCTGTGATGCAGAAACATTTGCAGGTAAAATTCTACTTCCTCATTCATCTGTCATTTATAACCCATCAGCTATTCAAAGTTTAATTTGAAGCATGAACAATATCTAAGCTTCCTTGATCCCTTGCTCTTGTCCTTTTTCTTGAGCTGCAAAGGAAAGGCCATGTTTCTGAAGCTTCTTATTCCTCAGGCCTAGCTACAGTAACTCTCATGGGGAGCCTACTGATGTTGGAGGAAGAAAATTCTTACCTATTTTTTTAGAACAATCTGGAAAATACGTCAGGAGACTTTTTTACAGGCTTAGATGTTCACTGTATGGAATTCTAGTAAATATAACATCTAATTTGCTGGGCTCTTTGCACCAGCATTGTTCAAGGTCAGATGAACTTGTGTAAAGTACAGGTGTCTCAGATATCATTCCTTTGTTTCCTGTGCTGGTTTTACAGCAGTTGTTTTGTAATTCGGTAGTTCAAGTAATACCAAATTCAGTGACAATAATATTAACAGAAAAAACTACTCCAAATTATTGTTTTCACATACTTCTGGCATATCTCCTGCTTTTGCCATCTTATGTTACCACTTGCAACCTTATTAAAACAATTACTGTTGGCATCCTTTGGAAACAGCTATTGATTAGTGACACATTCAGTCTCCTGGGTTTGATTTTACAAGGTACTGAATACCCAATCCAGCAAAGTGCATACTTACTTTTAAGCATGTGAATAAGTGCTTGATTGAATTGGGCCAGAATGCTCGGTATCCTGCAGGATTGAACCCATAGATACCAGTGCCCTCTGTGAGAGCTGGTGTTGCTAAAACAGTAATCTGTTGGTATTTTCATTGTTTTGCCTAAGGAACCAACCAATCAGCACTAAATTAGCATACTACAATATGGCCTAATATGATATGTGCTTTGTTTGAGGCCCTCATTGAGAGAAGCACAAAGTTAATTAATTTCAGCATCAACTCAGTATCATAATTTGGTAGGTGAGGTAAGGAGAGTAAGGGCAGAGGCTTCAGCAATGGCAGAGTAAAGTGAACCATCAGTTAAACCATAGCAGCAGTGAGAGATAATTGAAACTTTGACAGTGTTTGTATCAAGGAGGAGTACACTGATAATGAGTGAAGGTCACGAAGTCAAATAGCATCATCTGTCGTTCTTCCATTATTGAGGCACTGATCACATCTCAATAGTTAAGGTTGAGTTCCATTTTGCACTTACGGCAGGTTTTCAACCTTTTTGTTATGTATGAAAAATACAGCATATGACCCAAACTTACAGAGTGTTACTCTTTGAATATGCAATGAATTTTCTGAGAATTTACAAGAAAATCTGTTACTTTGCATTAAAATACACTTTAATACACTACCTGTGTCAGCCTTTTTTGTCTCAAACAACCTTTGTGTAGCTGAAGAAGAGACACTGAACTTCTCATATACTTAAAATTAATTGAAATCTCATACATAGGCTACATTTGATGACATTAGGTTGCAATAAGCCAAGTTATTAATGGTGGTTGTTATGGATTATATAGGCGATGGCCCTAGAGTCAGATCAACAGCTCAAGTAATTCATAAGTGGGGGGCCATTGTGACTTCAGGGATAACTCAAACAATCTCCATCCTTCCTGTATAAATTGTGTGCAACCATTCTTTTGTTTGTTATAGGTTAGTGGTATGGGATAGATTTGCCAAGAATTTTCACTGGTATATTCTTTGGTCACTGTTCCTTAAAAGTTCCATTGCTACATACTAGCTTGGGCGCTCCTAAAGCAGAGGCATTTAGGCTCAGGAGCTGTCTTTCCTCCCCTATAGATAATGCTGCATTGGAATAGTTTAAAGTTTATCAGCTCCCAAAAGGCCCGATAAAGGAAATATAGACCCTAGTGCAGGTATTAACATCCCAGTTAGGAGTTACAGGAGAGAGAACCAACCAGAAAAGGACAAACTGAATAAATTAAGAGGTGGCAAGGGATAGAGGAGATACTGCAAGAAAATCTTGAAGCATTACTACAAGTTGACCATGTCTGATGTTCATCAAATAAAGGTCAGATTGCAGGGAAAATTCAAATTCCACAGAGACAGATGGGGCTTCAATATAATTGGCCTACTGAATTGAGTACAACTCCAAAACCAAGGTTGTTGATGTTCCCTGCTTATTCTAGCCAATTGAAACACCAGAGTATGAAGATTGCAATATATCTCCTGCTTCATCTTGTGACAATTGAGGTCCTTGGAAACAAGAAAACTTAGAACTCTACTCCGTCCTCTTCCCATACCCAACTCATCTAGAGAAGTACTTAATCTGAACTTCTTGCATGGCTTCGTCCAGATGTCAAAGTTCAGGAGTGAGACATTAAAATTCATCTCAGCAGTGATCTCCCAAGAGAACTTGCTCTTTTCAATAGATCAGAACCACACCTATTTACCCTTTACTGTATGATCCTCCCACCAGCGATCTCTCTGCTTTGCATGCAGCAGTCAGTCACCAGTATGCTTTTTTTTTTTTAAACTTTGCCCTAGCTTTCTCTTTAAAGGTGTTCATAAAAGTGTTAGTTACCACTGTGGCTTTCCCCAGGCAGGAAAATATGCATGTACACCCATTCTAAGACAACCTACTCATCACAGCACCTTCCTAGAGAAGGCGCACAAAGCAACTCATTGTACAACCCAGATTCTAGAACAACAATGATTTGTCAACCCCATCCAGAGTCCAATGATTCCATGCAGTTAATACTGTGTTTGGGTGTCACCACAGATTCCAGACTCCACAGAGGTTTGCCTATCAGAAGACAAGATCCAAAAAGTAGTGGCCATACTACACAGTGGAATCTGTTCTCCAGTAACATCTAGCAGGACTCTGATGTCTGTGATTGGGCTGAAGGCGTTTTACAATAATCACATGTCCTCTTCAGATGTTTATCAATATTCTGAGTTCACAGGGTCCATTATCCCTGTCTTCCGTAGTTACAGTATTAAGATCCCTCTCTTGGTAGTGCAGGGAAGGAGGGGGCAGAGGAGGAGGTTGGGAAAGCAGGTACCTGGAGGCCACAGTTTAGCAGAATCATACAGTGCGGGGGTAACATTGGATGCTGGCTTCTAGAGCAAGGGAGCTCAGTCAGAGACTGATTCCATTCAGATTACTGGATAAACAGAGGTCTACTGTAGTATCAATTGACTCAAGCTCAGAACAATAAAATGTGCCTAAAATCACTAATTTCAGTCTTGAGCAACCAAAATGTATTGGTGATGCTCACCATTTTAACAGTGGCCTGTATAAACAAGCAAGGAGGTACCGGGTCTTCAGCTCTGCTACAAAAATTCAATCTTTTCTATTTGCTTGCAGAAAATAATCTCCTGTCCTTTTAAAGCCCTACACCTAAAACAGGAATTGAACATCAGAGCAGACTCTTTAAGTAAGCCGAGCTTAAAATGGTGCATTTTAGAAACTTATAAAGGCAGAAGCCTTGATTTCCCCTCAAAGATTTATTGCCCATTCACTCACAGCCATGGCAGACTGCTGATCTGAAGACTCATATGTAGTATAAAAAAGATATGTATGTAAGCCTGGCTACCTCATTTCCTGTCTATATAATTTGTAACTTAAGTTTTACAAATTAAATATGTAGACCACGTCAGTCATTGTCTTTGGAAGGACAGTGTGGTTATCCAACAGAAACAGAAAACCTATCTCCTTCAAATTGTACATTATTTATCTATTGCTGTTGCTCCTTGGCTAGACTCTGCTATTAGAAATCCCCTTGCCATGGATCCATGGATTTTCCTTATGTGTGTGTGGGGGGGGCGTGAGAAACAGGAAAATTTATCTTAACTTACCTGACCATTTCCTTTTTTTCTAGGTGAGAAATGTGTAGATTTCCACTGACAAAAGGGTTATGCTATTGAACCTCTCCTCCTTTTCTCTTAGCACTATAGTTGTCTGCCAGTAGTTAGGATGAAACTTGAAGATGTTTTGCAATAGGAAGTGTTTCTCTGAACTACTTGCTATGTTTAGTAAACTGTTAGTTACAGTTTAAAGAAATTAGCTCTTTGAAAACAGCTTTGGAAGTATCTTAAACTGGCTGGGTCTTCAGGAGTGTGGTCACTCCCAGTCTGCCTTGACTGGCAGGTCTGGTTTTGCCTTCTGTGAGCTTAAAGGGTGTAGTCTGTGGACAGCTGTACAGCCATTAAGTTCATTGCAAGTTGGGATCTGTCCACAGCTGCCAAAGGCCCAGCTCACTGATTCTAAAAACACCAAAGAAGGCAACAACAAATCCTACCCTAACTAAAGTGGCTTCTCTCTTACAGCTGCATATTCATAGTAGAGCCTTTACTAGCCCAGTCAGGATTTCCACTTCTATGGGTAGCCTGTCTTCCTTCCTACGCCCACTCCTCCTGTACCACCTTTTTAAGAGCTTCTGTATTATGAAGTGCCGCATGGTTCTGGGAGACCCACCAGCCTACACCTCTAGGACAGGCCCACTAACAGGTACTAGTAATATGATGTAGGGAACCAACTCACAGTGGGTTGAAGACGCCATATATAGAACCACTTGCTGTGTAGGTCTGTTCCACTCATGACAAACCCCTTCTTGTGCCCTAAATTCCATGAATTCTGTAAGGCTGACCTCAGAATCCATGGTGCAACCAAGTCCCATGAGTTCACTAGTCCCAGAAGCCAAGGTTCCAAAGTTGTTGGAGCATCGTCTGCAGATCTCTACTAGCAGGGTGGGAGAGCACCCAGAATTTGTCATCCTGAAATCAAGATAGAGAATTGGCAGCACCATTATCCACTTCTGGGACATGCACTGCCTGAAAAAAATATGTTAAACTGCAGGGGAAGAGGAAGGGGTGTAGCCATCAGGTTTCATCCTGGCCATAATAGTGGCCCACAGCCTCCGCTGGCCCTGCAAGGAGGGGCTGGTAAAGGATCGCAGTAATAGGGCTAAACTCAGAAGTACTACCCTGTGGCCCAGGACCCCTCTCCGCTGCTGTAATGACACCATGTGACCCCCCCCCACATCCCCATGCGCACTGAGCTCCAGTTGCCCCATTGGCCTCCACATGCAGACCCTGGCCTCCCATTCTGAAGCAGGGAGGGAGCGAGCATGGAATACCTCCCTTAAAGGGAGGGACCCTGTTCCAATAGCAGGCAGAACCCCCATGCTGGGGGGAATGGGTACGATCCCCAACGCAGAGCTATCCTGCCAGCCCAATCAACTTCCCCTAGCTGTTGAGGTGGGTGGGTAGCATTTTCCAGAATTTGTATCTGCATCTGATTGTTCCTGAGTATAAGTTGAATAATAGGCTCTCCAAATGCAAATATCTTCATTTTAATTCATCCCTAGTTGATAGCAGGTTGTACGTTAGAATGTGGAATATGTATGTCAAATACCAGAAGTCATTGTCATATTAGTTTTTCAACTACTGCTGTTGAAAATTTGGATACAGTCTGCTAAATAATAATCCTCTCATTTCTTTTTCTCTGTATGCTTTTACTTTTTCTTTAATATTTCCATTTGCAATTATTTTTAAGTACAATTAATTAATATTAATTTAATATAAATACAAATAGGATAAATAAAATTGGCATAGGTCAGATATAGTGCAGGAATATCATGCAGGCCCTTTCCACACAGCTGTACAATAGTACAGAATCCTGCATTCTAATCCTGCACCTTCCTACCTCACCCATCCTCCCCAAAAAAGGGCAGTTTTATCAAACTGTAAGTTAGTTTGGTGATGTCACAAAATGAATGGAGGAAGAGACCACCAGACTCTTTTTTCCTTGTGGCCTAAACTAGAATTTGGTGTGGACACAGCAGCAAAATGAGGACCAACAAATGTATGAAATTAAGTGGCAAGCTTCAATTTTTATTAGACTTCTAACACAGAGGAGGGGCGCGACCTGCCTATCATCCATACTCTCCTTTACCAGGCATTTAATTGGTTCCAGTGTGGGGATTTATGGGGTTCCTTACCATCTAACCCATTACGTGGGATGACTGTCCTCAGCCTACCCTCCAGGACTCAGCTCTCTTTGAGTCCTGGCACTCTCCCCTGCTGTGAAGGGGACAGAGGGTGCAGTAGGATGGGGACCTCAACCCGTGAGAGCCATGAGGTCGTACCCTATCACATGAGCCCAAGGCTCATCACCAGTATTCCAGATCTTTTACTTCTGGAAACTGTTCATTTTAGTCTCTTAACTGCACTGGAAACCAGTTGCAGTTGTGACGAATAAACAACTCCACCCCAGTACCTCAGTTCAGTACTAAGTGCATTCCTGCTTAACCTGCTGTGGCTTGAAGGTGCTGCAAGGAAGGCAAAATACTCTCTGGTCCTCTGCCAGTTGGTCCCTGGGAGAAAAAAATATTCTTTCTGACCCCCTAAAAAGGTGATCAGCTAGACTGACAGCATCTGTCAGGCCGCGTTCCCATTCCTAGTTTGGGTAGGTAGGGTGGGCTACTGAAATGGATCCGAAACATGCACCGTAAGGTCCCTGCACTAGGCTAAATCCTGGGAGCTGGAAATTGCAGGCTAGTCAGCACTGCTCTCTTTCAGCTGGCCAAAGGGCACCAGAAACTCTAAGGGGGAGGACCTACCTATTGTCTCTTGGCAGTGTCTCCCTGACTTGCTACTGGGACTGTTCCTCTTCATTGATGACCCCATCAGTTTCCACCACCTATTGTGGCAGGTGAGTGGCATTTTGGCTTACATCTCCAGAGAGGAGAAGTTAGTGCACCAACTCACTATACCATCTAGCCCCTAAAATGTTGTAAAACTTAGTTGTCGTCACTTTCAGTGGACTCCACCTGTAATTTCAAGCTATAAGCAACAATTGTATTTTTCTAAATGAATGAATGCATATATAAGCTTAGGACTTCACTTATTTATCAGTCCTTACAAAACAGACTCATCAAAAGATCATCCATTTAGAGTTGTGGTGTTCAGTGTCCATTCAGTTAAGTAGTATGTGCAAAAATCTGTAAATAATGGCTATAGAAGGGTACTTGTGTTTGCTCTACAGCAAACTTTGTTTTTTTTAGTCTAAAAATCTTAACAGTCTCTTGGTTTAATGCATCTGAGGGCAAGCTGGGGTGTAAATCTACCTCACACTAACTATCTGTGTGGATCCTGCTTCTGTGCACTAAAAAGTTCTGTGGTGCGCTTTGACCTAGTGCAGTTTGAGAAACACACTTTCAGTGCACAGCAGCAGGGACCACCTGAACAGTTAGTGCATGGCCTGTGGGAGCGCTGTAGAGTTACACCCCAGCTTGCTGTGCAGTAAGTATTTGTACAGACATGCCCTGAAGCAGAAAGGCATCTAAATGTGATTTAGTCACATATACAGCGTGCCTGATCTTCTACAAATCTCTGGAATTTTGCTCGAACAGTTACATAATACATATAATAAAAATATAATTAAAATTCAAAAAAATTCCAAATGCTGATAAATACTTGTGGAAATTTTAGCATTTCCACAATTTTGGATTACGTTTAATTTATAATCTGAAAACAGACATATTTGTGAGACACAAACCAAAGTCACCCCGTTAGGGGCAGCTCCTATGCTTGTCGAGGAATTAGCTTAGTTCATTGAAACAGATAAGACATCTCTTATTCTCTTCCCACTGCTGTTACCTACTAGGTAACATTCTACACATTCCAGAGCACCCGTCCCCCTGGTCAGGTTTTCCTCAGTAGCCCATTGTAGCTTGAATTTGAATGACAGAAACTATCCTATTCTGACTTCGGCTTTGGAACTTGGTAAATCGCCCTTGGCCCAGTTCACTTACTCTCACATCTTAAACTAATCATCCATGTTGCCCTTAGGAGATCCCTTCCCCTTACACATCAGTTACCACTTTGATTCTTGGCAAGCACCCAGGGCTGCCACACAATTAGCTCAGTCTTTCTCTCCCCTCAGGATGGTGGTGGATTTTGCAAGACACCTGCAACTCTAACTGTTTGAGCACACCTGCATACCCCCAGATACACAGAAGTGTCTTAGCTTTGGAGAGAGTTGGAGGGAGAGCTAATATTAGTCTGTCTTACCTACCTGAAGCCATCTGTCTCCTCTGTCCAGGCTCTGTGTCAGTAAGTCCCTCTAAATCCAGGATTCTCTTCTGGAGTTAGGCCTTTTGCCATCGCTTTGGTAATGGTTCCTTCTCTGGAACCAGGCCCCCCTGCAGGGATCAAACTGCTGCAGCTCTTCTCGATAGAAGTGTGTAGATCCTCAGCTACCTGGACCTCGACCTCCTACTACTATCTGATAATGTCCTTTTGCTGGGACTGGGCCTTCTTAGGGCTTTGCCACTCATAGCCCTCTTGGAATCTGCTACCTTCAGTATCATTGCTCCTAGGCCCTCCTCTCCCGGTGAATTCTCTAACCAGCTCTCCTGAGAGGTGCGTTTCCTCAGGAGCTTCCTCTCCTGTCTGTGTTCTGCAGCTTCCTGAGTGAGTCCCCATAACCCTGTATTAAGCCCAGCCCCAGGTGTTGTTTAACTAATTAACTGCATACTAGTCACCTAGCTAATTAACTACTCAGGTGGATCTGGGTTGGCTCATTCTCCTTAGCAGAGCCTGCCACAGGTAGAATGGATGCCTGACCCACTCAGGGGTCAGCTACCGTGTGACAGTCTGTCTTAAAGTACGGTTGCAAAGTAAAAACAGTTGTGTTTGTTACAAGGTGAGGGGATTCTGAAATTTAAATAAATAAAGTTTTCCTTTAATCCTCCTGAAATTTATGTCTCCCACAGATTTCTTTGCTTCCCTGCAGAAAAATGACTTTCTGACAGGGAAGCAAAGGGAAGCCACAAGAGCAGTCATGTGACCCTCCCCAGAAATATGATTTGGGTGCCCAGGGCAGCCAGCAGAGAGGTAAATCACTGTGGGGCAGGGGACATGACTGGGGAAGACCTGGCTGATGGCGCCTACCGTGCGCTGGGCTCAGCTGCTAGTTCCAGCTGTGCTGAGGAGGATGGGACTTCCTCTTCCCCTGCATGGCATCCAGGGCTGGGTTAGACCCATCCCAGATTTCCTCCCCAACTGTAGGAAGCTCTGCAAACTCCCCTTGCCCCCGCACCTATTGCTGCTCAGCTGCAGGAGGGAAGATATCCCTGTAGAGGGAGCTGCTCTCCCATCCACCCAACCCCCATGCATCCAGACCCCCTCCTACCCAGAACCTCTACCCCCCTACACTCAGAACTCCCCCAATGAGCCACACTTCCCCTGCACCTGGACCACCCCGACCACCCGGGGTGGACCACCCGGATCCTCACTCCACTGAGCCCCAACCACCTTCACCTGGACCCCGTTGCACTCAAAACCTGCCAACAAGCCCTTGTGCATCCAGATCCCTTCTGTACCCAGATTCCCCACTGAACCGCCCGCACCCAGAGTGCCCCATACAGAACCCTCTCAACCCACACCTGGATCCCCTCACACTAAGCCCCTCCACACTTGAATCCTACCTTGCTGAGCCTGTCTGCCCACACTTGGGGTGTTTCTGGGACAGGCCCAATGCTTGTGCTATGTCAGGCCTGGTCTACACTACGCGTTTAAATCGATTTAAACAGCGTTAAATCGATTTAACGCTGTACCCGTCCACACTACAACGCTCTTTATATCGATATAAAGGGCTCTTTAAATCGATTTCTGTACTCCACCCTGATGAGAGGAGATTCATCTCATATTCTCTTATGTCCATTAAAGAAAATGGCCTCCTACGCTAGTGTAGTATCGTCCATCCCACGCAGATTTTCAACCTTCGTTTTCATAATTTCATCTAGTTACTTCGATATGTAATCACTAAGATTCGCAAAATGTGTGGTAGTGGACATCTATGCCTCGGTATAGTCCCAGCCTCAAGCCTTATGAAGGTGTTTAGAGTATAATAGGAGAGGACGAAGCAATGGGTGGAGTTGTTGCAGGGCACCCCTGTGTATATGACACGAGCAGCGAGCGTCGTGCTCTCTGATACACTGGTTCTCTAGTACATTTGCGCCCATATTCTAGTCAGGATGACTCTATTTTAGAAACCATAAAGGAGATTGACTCGGGAGTCATTCACCGTTTGCTTTGCGCCCTCGGCCGATCTCAGCCAGGGCCCCCATGATAGCAGTAGACAGTACAGAGGGGAGAGATAACCGTCATCTCATTGCCAGTTTACTCTGGCAGTAGACGCGTACATATGACTGTAACCAACTCTGCTATCATGCAAAAGCAAATGAATGTGCTGTGTAGCGCTGGATTATCACCTCGCTCGCAGCATCCAGATACACATACGGTGACTGCTAAAAAAAAAAAAAAAAACAACAGCTCTGAACGTGCTCTCATGGTGCCCTGTGCTATCGGCTCTGCTAAGCAATTCAGGGCAATAAAAAAGTGTGTTGTAAGTGTAGCTGAAGATTGTCTGCTGTTGGTTTCC
>NC_133769.1:51908635-51918776 GCF_003597395.2 Chelonoidis abingdonii | reverse complement strand
CCCGGAGGAAGGAATGACTGACGACATTTACCCAGAACCACCCGCGACAATAATGATTCAACCCAGAATTCCAAGGGGCGGGAGAGACTGCGGGAACTATGGGATAGCTACAGAATAGCTACCCACAATGCAACGCTCCAGAAATCGACACTAGACTCGGACCATGGACGCACACCGCCGAATTCTGTGCCTAGTGTGGCTGCGTGAAATCGAATTTATAATATCTGTTTTATAAAACCGGTTTAATGTAATTCAGAATTATCCCGTAGTGTAGACGTACCCCCAGGGTGGGGTGCAGTCTCACCACTGAGACTGTATCCCACGGCGGAGCTGCACAGTGATCGCCTACCTCTGTGCAGCCAGTGGCCTGTGCTCCTCAATTCCATGCTGGAGCCTCCACGTTTATTTGACAAATACAATTTGAGGAATTTTGCAGAATTTTTTTTTTTGGTGCAAAATTTTTAATTTTTTGGTACAGAATGCCATTAGGAGTACTTTAAGCAAGGTGATAACTGTTGCTCTGAGAGTGAACCCAATTAATTCACAGACAAGCATTGAAACATTGATGTGTGCAGCCATCTAGAGAGAGGAAGATAAGGAATGGAGGACTCGGGCAGTAATCCAAACTTGGATGCATGTGATTTACCAATTGTATAAATAAATAAAAACAAATATGAGCCTTGTGGTTCAGCAGTGATACAGCTGTTTTAACCACTGTAGTCTTCCTAATGTTCCTTTTTACCAGCTAGATTTTAATCAAAACTTTTTTAGTCTGTTGTTTCTGATATTCATGCTGTTCCCGAAACCTTCTTTCAGTGCTCTGCCAGATCAATGGCGGTTTGTCAAAGTTTCCAGGGAAAGGAACAAGAGCAACTGGTTACAGATGGGAAGAGATTCTCTGCACTTCTTCAGCTTAGTTGCGTTATCACATGTGTATCTATACCCTCTTTTAAATGAATATACACTTCTTTTAAGAGCTCTTCTTCTCTTTGCAAATAACGACCAGCATAGGGGAGAATCACCTTCAGTATGAAAGATGAGCGTATCAGGGCTGGCTCCAGGGGTTTTGCTGTCCCAAGTGGCAAACTGTGATTTTTGGATAAAGTGAGTTTGGATAACTGGAATTATAATGTATTCAATCTATGAATTACATCTGGTTGTCCTAGGTAAAAGTGGCTGGCTAAAAAAGTCTGTGATGGTGTCACATAGAAGAGGAGTTAGGGTTTTGGGATCTGTATGGTCAGGTATGGGTTTCTGCTAGAGTGAGAATCAGGGTTCTGGTAACAGTAAGGCAGGATTGAACAGGACTCATGCCTGGAGGGGGTGCTACCTTGTTTTACAGGGCCAGACAGACTCCCTGATCCATTGGCTATGCATGGCCCACTAACTTTATACCCCAGTGCTGGCTCCTAGCCCAAAGAGTGAAAAAAAAATGGCAGCAGGGAGACAAGTCAAAGGGAATTGAATGGCTCAGAAGTCAGGGAGGAAATAATCATTGGAGATTTGTGAACAGATGTGAAGAATTATGTCAGGGAAGGGGGAGTAAATATAAAGCCTGAAAAGGACCAGGCTTTCTCTCTGGGAAGACAGGGAGGGCTCAGAGGTTAGGAGACTCAGGGTACCTGATAAATGACATGGTGATATGCAGGAATGAGGAGGTAAGGATGAAAATAACTACCGTGCAGATAACACTTGTCTTCAGATATCGAAGGGTTAAGTCAAGAATCAGCCTATTAAACTGGGAAGCTCTGAGGTGAAATTCATGCTGAAATTCCATACCCTGGTACAAGAAGGTGACATTATTGGTTAATATTTCAATCCCTTCCATTTCCCCCTTTTAAGATGATTCCCTGATGAAACAAAGTGAGCTATATGGCTAGGAGAGCAAAATGTGGCATCATATCATAGCATTCTGTGTTATGTTTAGAAATTAAAATACAAAAGTTCTACTGTACAATATGCAATGGTAACAATTCTTCAATGTGTACTACTTTTAATTTAGTAATATAATGCATCCAGAATAAATACCAGGAAACTGTAAATTACAGAGCAATAATTTCTTTGAGCAGATTCTTATGAGGTGTAAACAATGGCAGTAAAGCTTGACTGGTTTGTGTAGTCACTAGAACAGGGGTGGGCAAACTTTTTGGCCCGAGGGCCACATTGGGATTGCAGAATGGTATGGAAAGCCAGGTAGGGAAGGCTGAGCCTCCCCAAACAGCCTGGACCCCGCCCTCATCCACTCCCTCCCACTTCTCTCCCCCTGACTGCCCCCCTCCGAACTCCTGATCCATCCAACCCCCCGTGCCCCTTGTCCCCTATCCG
Organism: Chelonoidis abingdonii; assembly: GCF_003597395.2. NCBI lineage: Eukaryota > Metazoa > Chordata > Testudines > Testudinidae > Chelonoidis > Chelonoidis abingdonii. Next base: position 51,916,451 of record NC_133769.1, on the reverse strand, counting down.
TTCCCTCCTGGGACCCCCGCCCCTAACTGTGGCCGGGACCCCACTCCCATCCAACTCCTCCCAGTCCCCTGACTCCTCTGACCCCAGGGCCGGCGCCAGGATTTATGTTGCCCCAGCGGGGGGAGAGAAAAAAAAAAGCCACGATCGGCACCTGCTCCACTGCACCACTTTCTTCTTTGGCGGCAATTTGGCGGCCGGTCCTTCCCTCTGAGAGGGACCGAGGGACCTGCCACCGAATTGCCATTGAAGAGCCCGACATGCTGCCCCTTCCCCTTGGCTGCCGCAAGCACCTGCTTGCTGAGCTGGTGCCTGGAGCCGGCCCTGACTGACCCCTATCCACATCCCTGCCCCTTGCCAGGTCCCCCGGGACCCCACGCCTATCCAACCCCCCGTTCCCTGTCCCCTGACCCCTATCCACACCCCCGCCCCTTGACAGGCCCCTGGGACTCCTATGCTTATCCAACCTCACCCGTCCCTCATCCCCTGACTGCCCCCCAGAACCTCCACCCCATCCAACTGCTCCCTGTCTCCTGACTGCCCTCTGGGATCCCCTACCCTTTATCCAGCTCCTGGCCGTGTCCCCGGCCCCCTTACCATGCTCCTCAGAGCAGCATGTCTGGCAGCCGCACCACCTGGCCGGAGCCGGACACCCTGCCATGTTGCTCGGCCGTAGCACGCAACCCCACTGCCCGCATGGCGGTGTGGCTGCGGGGGATAAGGTGACCAGATAGCAAGTGTGAAAAATCGGGACGGGGGGGTAATAGGCATCCATGTAAGAGAGAGCCTCAAATATCAGGACTGTCCCTATAAATTTGGGACATCTGGTCACCCTGGTGGAGGAGGTGGGACAGTGGGGGAGGGGCTGGGGGCTAGCTTTCCTGGCCGGGAGCTAAAGGGCCGGGCAGGGCCATAGTTTGCCCACCTCTGCACTAGAACATCAGGATGAAAAGATAGACCCATAATTCAAGATGTGCATTATTTTTATTTTATATAATACACGTATCCAAGTCCTGGATCCATGCCCTGTGCAGGCATCTACTCCCCATCTCTCCTTTTTCCACTGCTCCCTCAGCCACCCCTTTCCTCCTGGCCCCTTTTGTTTCTTTGACTCCCTTTCTCCCTTTCTGAAGGCTTCAGGCTTTCCCAATGGAGCTCTGACCATGGCACTGTTACCACTGCAAGAACAGCTTTCTTAGTGCTCTGTTAGCTCTTCATTTACCACTATCAGCTGTGATTGGTTAAATCTTAACATTTGTTCATGTAACATTGCACTGCTGAATATGATTAGTGCCTTTTCTAATTAATGTCTATAATTTTTAATTCATGGCTGACTTTTTCTCCCAGGAGCTACAGTGTCCTCACTTTAGCATGGGTTGATTTGACCCAAGTGCTTTCATTTCCGTAACTTATTTATAATCCTATGTTTCCAAAAAGGATCTCAAATGCTAAACCATTGTAATAAAACTTAAAATGTTTCTTTAATTAAAAATTGCACCAAAACTTATTCTTTTTTATTACAGGATGTACTGTGATATAGGGGCAGGCTAATATATGAACTCTTAGGTACGTCTGTGCGTGGCTTCACCATTCGTGAATTATTATTGTTTGCCTTAGTGAGCTAAAGCCCTTCTTTATGCAATTATAATCCATTATCTATTTTAATTATACAGCAAATATTTTGGAAATTTAACAGTTTTTATTATTAAAGGTTAAACTATAATTTGAGTTTAGCTGATTCAGTCTGAAATTGGCACAGCAGTACATCTCCTTTGTGATACCGTTAACATTGTGAAAACTCCCATTGGCTTTATATTTGAAGAAACCAATTCATACTTAAATATAGTAGAGATGAATTTCATGTCTATTATAGAACTATAAATGAGACAGTGAAGATACATAATGGGTTTATATATGACATGCGTGCATCTTGTGTGAATGAATGAGTTGCTTCAAGGTCTTTTCATCAATAGGGTAAGTGCCCAAAATACAAACTACAGCTGCTATGATCTGTTCACCAGAGATATAAACTCCAGGGAACAAGACCCTCCAAGTTTCTGGATTTGCCCCACACATTTATCTTGTACTTGAAATCTACTTATATTTTGAATACCAAGAATTCTGTGAGAGCAAAATTGTACTCAGCATGATTTTGGCAGTTTTATGGCTGAGATTATGTGTAGTATATGCTGCCAGTTTAATGTTGGATGTGTTTTAGGAGGATTAAATTCTCCAGTGACCTGAATGATCTGCTAGATCTTATCCATCTTTGACTTCTATGACTAATGACTTAAACCAATAGAATTTCATTTTTTGATAAGCATTCTGAATCATAGTGGAATTAGGTATTTTTTCTACACACTAATATCCAAATACTAGAGTTTTTATCTTTGTAGGTCACATGCAAAAGAACCCTGAATTCCATCTCTGTTCAAGTCTTTTAAGTTTTATTTTTATAGTAGACAATGAGAGAAATGAGGAGGTTGAAGAAACCACCATCTTTTTACAAGCAATAGATATCCTGAGTCTTATTAATGGACGATGACATAGGAGCATTGATGTCTTCAAAAATATGGTTCAACTACTAAGTGAAGAGTGACTATACTGGAATTGGGGATCAGATTCTTACAGCAGATATTGACATTGGGTTATACTCATCTCTGGTGTAACACCATTTAAGTCAATGGAATTACATCAGGAATTAATTTGGCCCATCATCATTTTTGTCATACAAACACCAGACTGCTGAGAAAGCACAAGAAATCCTTCCTATTTTATTGATGGTTTTTTGATATTGCATGAATAAACTATTCCATAAAAAGATGCCATCAACAATAAAAGATACTACCTTACCCATCTTATCTCATCAACATTTAAACAGAATAGTAGAATTAGTTTCTCCTTCCTCTGAATATGATAATTCTAATACTTTCATTAATTACTCTTTTTATTAATACTTACAATAGTACTGGGAATATTTCATATAACTTTGCCTCTTATATCCTGTTATGAGAGTTCAAATCTGCATGGGTGCTCTAACTGCCAATCTTGAATATTGATCTCTTCTTACATTATGGGGAACGGACCTTCTGAATAGAGGGTCTCCTGCTATGGAATTTGCTCTGGTTCCTAATCTGTCATAGTCCAGATTTGCTTTGTTTTTTTCAGAATCTGATGTGTATTTATTTAATCACAAATTTGTCTGACTGCTGCTGCAAGAAGAGGCGTACAGATATTTAAAATTCACAATTTTATTTAATGGAATTGCACATTAATTTTTGTTTGGGTTCATTCACATGATTTTGTACTCACTGAAATATAACTTTATATTTTGGAGAGTCTGTCTTTTTATTCAGCAAACCAGGCAGAAATAGAAAAGTTAACTTTGCTTGAAAATGGGATAATTTTGGCTCAAATTGGGTTGCATTGAGAGTATTATTGTTCTTGTGGCAGCAGAAGGAAAGAGTATAAGTTATACTACTCTATGTGCCGCTTGAGGACAACATATACATTTTAAATTTTGAAGGTGTTGTTTCAATGGGCACCCAATAAATCTATAAATAAAATATAAACATACTAGTGACTTTAGTAACTATTCTATTAACCTTATAATACAAGTAAAGCCCACATACTTTGCAGCAAGCGGTACCTAAACTCTTCAGCCAAATCCTCAGATTTGTTGCAGCAGTTTGGAAATTCTGGGAAGGAGTCATTTAAATAATAAAAAAAAAAGTTTAATGAATTAAATATGAAAATGATTTGCAGTATATTAGCCCCTTTTTTCTCACTAAATATTAAATTTAATTTATTTTGTGCTATCTACACATTTCAGTTTTCATTGTGCTGCAGATTTTGTTTAAATACACAACTACATAGTAGCAATTACCAGCAAGGAAGTTGGACGTTTTGGGAGATGAGTAGGAGACATCTCTGGCTCTTGTAATCAGGGGTGATGTTAGTAATTTTGGGTTGTGTGATAGGTATATTAGCTAAGTGGTTCTGTAAAAAGATCAGCAGTGAAGTAGATAACAATTGAGTCTCTATCTCTCAGAGCTATATTTCTAAGTTTTGTGCAGACTTGGGAAGGCAGCACTTCACTGGTTTACATGTGATTCATGTTTTTGGAGTTCTCTCCAGAGCCATGAAGGCTAGACAGTTTTTTCCCAAAGGGAAATCTTTAGTTCTGGAGTGCCATTTGGTGGCAAGAGATGAGCAAAAGGTAGATTCCATGGCATTGGAATCAGAGGGTAGATGGGTGGGCAAGTTTAGAACAGTACTAAAATATTGGTTGAAAAATAAGCCACCCAGTTAACCAAACTGATTTCAAGCGGAGAATAGTAAAGTTTCTTGGGCCAGGGACTTTCTCTTCATTGCGGACTTCAAAGTTCCTAACACATTGTTGGTGATTTTATATATAATGAAAATACTACATTAAAAGAACATTAAGGTTGAAAAGTCAAACATTCAGATGTTAAGAAATGCCAGAACTAAAGTTGCCTGCAACCTAAGTTTGCCCTCCTATTCATTATGATACAGTCTAATCACATGACCATATACTGTTTTTTCCCCAGGACTCCTGTATCATTGATTGCACAGGCTGCATGGTGATTACTAAATGGCTGGTTCAATGTATTTTTTTTATCTTCGTCATCCCATATATGGCCCCAAGCTTTATTTACCACACAGCATCCAGTCCATAGAATTGTGAAGTTTCCTCTATCTTTGGAGGTCCAACTTGAGTGACACTTAGAGCCTGAATTTTCAGAATACTTAGAATTTTAACAGATTTAAAAAAAAGTATTAAGATGATGTTAAAAAAAAAAAGTGAACGGTACAGAGTTTAAGCCTAGAAGTTTCTGGTTATCAGGGAATAACATACAGATTATAGAGGGTATAGTACATTATAGGTTCAAAGTACTGCTGCAATTGATTTCAATTGCAATTGTCAGTGCTCAGCACATTTCCAAATCTGGCTCCAGTTGTCTCACATTGGGGCATCAGAAACCGAGGAACATAGAATTCTCCCTGTGGGAGAAACAGGGATAGAATCTAAGTCACTTGGGCAGCATTCAACTTCCTCAACTGCAAAACTGCCCTTTCTCTTCATGCAGTCCCCTGCCTTATTCATAAACACTTTCTATCTTCTGGAACAAACGAGGCGGAGATCCCACAAACAATAGCCTCCTTCATTACACAATCCTGCTTCATCCTCAGGGCATCACCTGTTCTGTGTACTGAATGAGGAAAAAAATAGTATGTGATCTCGTAATTAGACTGCATCATAATGAATATGCATACGGGTGCTGAAATAAGATTGTATCCGCAATGTTAATAACTTTGCTACCTCAACATTCTTTTTTTTTAATAATTTCCTAAATTTTATTTTTTTTAAAAAGCAACCTCAAAACAAAACAAAAAAGCCCAAAATATAAATTCCCTAATATGAAAAAAATATTGACTCCCACATAGGTCACCAACAGGATAGGGACCTTTATCTCCACAGCTACTCCCACTTGATCTGACTAACTGGTAGCAGTAGTAGACTGTTTTCCTCTATATGTACCAATGACTAAAGAGAAATGATTCACACTTTGCCAGTTATTGGCTAGCTAGTCTATATTATTGTAAGTCAGGTCTGAATGAGTTCTCCCCTGACATCTAGTGATGCACTGGAGAAAAGACTTCTGGAGCAGACTGTATTTGCATAGACACACCTACTTTGCCTAGATGTTCAGCTTTCCCAAGGTGATCAGTTTTGGCTGGTTTGGGGTTACAGTTCATTTTAGCTGAATGCAGGTGTAATGAAGTGTTGTTTTCCTTATTTTATGAGTCAAAGGCAGCTGAACTGTACTTAGCAGGCGCTGGGTGAGGGGATCACCCTAAACTGAACGTCACTTGCTAAGAGGATAGCAAATTCCAGGGAAGATAAGAGGGGGGTGGACTCTGCTTAAAGAGTTCTAGACACTTTGTGACTCCTCCCACTCGATTGTTTAAAGACAGAGCTGATTAGACTCAGTTGAAAGTTCTTCTTTGTGTTCAGTGGTTACTAGCACTGAAATCATAGAGGAACAGGTCTTGAGACCAAGTTTTAGACCTGGTATGGGGTTAGTGTTGAAGTGAAAGATAACAAAGAGGCATTAGCACAGATGTAGCACTGCTGCCTGGTGAAATCACAAAGAGCTGGGCTAAATGGGAGAACCTCAGAACACAGCGTTGCAGAAATGGCAGGGAGTGGCACACATAGCAGTGATAGCTCTCCCACTGCTGGGCACTTGCTGCCACCTCTGCTGCTGCTGCTGCTAACAGTGACAGCAGCAATGGTAAGTGGTGGAATAGACAGCAACAGCACTGAGCCAGCTGCAGAGGCAGTAGTGGAGGGATTTCTCGACACCCTCTTTTCAGAGGTGGGAGGTGGACCCATGTGAATGCATGTTTGAACTCTGGGTCTTTGCTGACCAAGGACAGCTAACTCTGAGTTGGGTGCAGCAGGGGGAATGGGGTATGGTGTGTTAAATGGACATTTTTTGTCAGACTTTCACACTGGAAGGTGGGAAAAGAAGGCAAAGAATGCTGCTGGCAGAAGTGTAAATGAATATATATTATAATGTAACCCATCACATTTCATTCCAAAGGATCACATAGCACTTTACAAGCTAGCTGTAAAGAAGAATCACTTTTCTCCACTACAGAAATGCAGCCTCTGCTGAGGTAAAAGACTGCAGCTCTGCAGTGCAGTGCAATCTTTAAGCATGAGGGTTCAATGCCTTCGTTTTATGATTCCTTATGAAAGATCACAATTCTAAAAGCACAATGTTTGCCTCTTAAGGTGAGGCTGGTGCATTGGTTCAGTACTGACTCATAGTGAAGATTGTCACTGATACAATTTTCTTGCTGTGTCCTGGGTTTTTCCACAAAATACTGGCAAGGCCCGATGCTGCTTTACTTGTGAAATGACAGTCTGAAGATGCACAACTTCATGTAATTTTTGATGATCTTTCAGAGGTTTCTGTGTTTGGCAGCCTGCCTTCATTAAAGTAAGCTGAATACAACAGTACCAAACTGCACATCACTGTGTATTACCTGTGCATATGAGAGAGATTATTAAAGTACAGTTGACCTCACTTTTCCTAAAATTGAAGTTGATGGTGAATAGATGATCATTCTTGGATACTTAAAAATTTTCAGCTCCCTGGTGCCTTTGAGAACCCTGCCCCTTTTTCCCTGGAAGCCCTACCTCAGCTAAGGGTATGCCTACGCTACCCGCCGGATCGTCGGGTAGTGATCGATCTATCAGGGATCGATGTATCACATCTCCTCTAGACGCGATAAATTGATCCCCAAACGCACTCCCCGTCGACTCTGGAACTCCACCAGAGTGAGAGGCGGAAGCGGAGTCAATGGGGGAGCAGCAGCCGTCGATTCCACACCACGAGGATGTGAAGTAAGTCGATCTAAGATATGTTGACTTCAGCTACGCTATTCTCATAGCTGAAGTTGCATATCTTAGATTGATCCCCCCCACGGTGTAGACCAGACCTAAGAATGACTGACTATATCCGAAGCAAGTGATGGGGTCAGCAACGGATGCTGAATACTGATTAGGACGTGCTGCTGCTGCTGCTACTACTTCTGACAGGATCACCATTAGAAGCCTCACAAGTGGTGTGAAGGAATCAAAAGAAAGCACCTTTTCACTCCCAAAGACCCTGAAGGCCAGGTAGAAGTATATCTCAGGCCAGGTCTACACTGCGACTTTAAATCGGTTTAATGGCCGATATACCGATTTAACGCTGTATCCGTTCACACGACGTCGTCATTA
>NC_133769.1:51832092-51908535 GCF_003597395.2 Chelonoidis abingdonii | reverse complement strand
ATCAGGCACTGGTCTTCAACACGAAGTGGGAACTATGGGATAGCTGAGGAACAGCTACCCACAGTGCACCGCTCCTAAATCGATGGTAGCCTGGACCATGGACGCAAGCAATCGATTTTTGTGATCGCATTGTGGATGCGCAAAAAAAACCGATTTTATAACATCGGTTTTGTAATATCGGTTTAAACTATTTCGAAATAATCGTGCAGTGTAGACGTACCCTAAGAAAACAAAACTCAAGGCTTTGTCTTCTAGCTTGGAAGTACTGTAGCTAATACAGGAAGAATACAGACAACTCTGGTGGAAATAGTCTAAGGGAAGAGAGCTTCCAAAGTATACTAGCTTTGACAAAACTAACAGACTTCTTAATATTGTGCTTTTGTTTCAATTTAGTCTCTCTCCTGTGATCTCGGGACTGCATGGGCAATTTTATCCAGCCCAGCAGCACAGAGATAGTTGTTGTTGTTGGTTTTGTTTAACTGAATGCTGGCATGTTTGTTGAGCTGACCCCACCCTCAAAAGAGTAGAAATGTCTTCTTTTCCCTATTAGGGAGTTTATTGCAAGGAATTTGTTTGTAATTTCTCTTTAATTTGTCCCTGGGAAATTTTTCCCTCTTCTTTCAGTTTTGCCACTATCTGGAACTATTAAGGTCTTCATAGCACTCTGGGAAGGACCAGGAGCCCCAGCCTGACTGGTATATCTCATGCTCCTCTCAGCAGTTTCAGTGGTCACCTGGCCCCAGCTGCAACATCAGAGGGTTTCAGTGCCCACTTCCATGCTAAGAAAGGGAATTTTGCATTTACAGTGGGGTGCAGAATTTGGGGTAGATTCCCCTAGCCCTAGATGTTTGCTTCAGCAGGTACCATCCCTGGGACTGGTATTTCCCATTCCAGGCTACATGCTACTCAGTCATGACAATTTATCCATCAAACTGGTGAAGTCAGTATGCTCCATGAGACAAATTGGATCTTATCCTGGACATTCTTTAATCATTAGGGGAGTGCTTCACCATTTTCACCTTTTGCAAATTTCACAGATTCAACTGCCTTCTTCAATATCCAGACTATGAACTAGATTCATCTTAAAGGTTGCCTGGGTCTACATGCCAAGGGTTCTCCTTTTTTATCTACCATTTCCAATGACAGCAGAAATGACCAGTCATACTCTTAGCCCTTTACTTACTATGGCTGCCTGTGGGGTGTGGATGTCCACATTAAACAGCATAAGCCTTCCAGTTACCTTGAACCAGTTTATCAGAGTTTATTGGCTATTTCTGATCCTCAGTGCTGGCAGCTTTCCATTTTGGACCTTAATAACAGTTCATTTTGAGGATTTATTGAGCTATTCAGAGATTTTTAGCCTTGGTGGTGTCCTGGCTAAAATATTATTTCTCTTCCTCCATAAAAAAAAATTAAGGTTCTCTATTGAAGTTTTTTTTTTTTTAAACAAGGGCTGAGGAAGAGCTTTCTTGGGTTTGAACTTTGTCACCATGTTCTATACACTCTTGCTTTGGTTGCATCCCACTATTCTTTCCTACTATGTAGTTGTGGCTATTGTTGCCTCTTTTTTTGGCCCAAGCGATTAGCCAGTATCTGAAGCTTTGCTTGGTGTTTCCATTAAGAGAAGAAATTAATGGTACAAATCAGGTATTTCTTTGGGGCAATCCTGTTTATTTACGAAGAATGTATACAAAGTTCTGTTTCCCTAAACAATAGGAACAAACAGGTGATATGATACTTTCGTTATTCAGAAATCCAAATCTGCCTTTACAGCCTTGTGCTGTGCCCCCAGGAGCTCCCTCTTAGCTTTCTGGTTCCTTTCTGTGTCTCGCAAACAGACACACACAGCTGAAACCAGTCAGTCTCCAGAGAAACTCCTCTGACCAATTGACTTACCTTCTCAGGCCTTGCCACACTCCCCAGACCTTGGACAGTGTCTTCTATTGTTTCAGCTATCTCTATACAAAGGAACAATTAGCCAGAATGAAGGGTGTTTAGAATACCCATCAATGTGGGTAGCCAGTACCACCTTCCATCATAACACTATTTATAAGGCAACATAGGTGATAGAGAATGGTGCTCTTACTTAAGCTACTTTCAAACTGCCAGCTGTGGTGACATTAGATCTATTTTCTCATGATGTTCACTCTGGTGAGAAGGTTAAAGTGAGTAGGGATAGTTTTATTTTATTTGTAGACCCTTGAGCTTTCTAGATATAATGATCTGCAGATCAGCGCTAGAGTGCACCCTGATTACAACACTGAAATCTACCTATAGCAGTGGACTTCTCTTTCTTTTTTCAATCATAAACTTTTTGTCAGTTTCTGAATACTGTATATTTTCGTTCTCAGAAAGTAGTCTGGACAGTAGTGTATCTAAATTATTCTAATCTGTGGAGAACATCTGAGGATTTTCTTTTGGGATTTGTCAGTTACATGAAATGGCTACTTTATTCTCTACATCCTCCTTAGCTAGGTAGAACAAGTGATCCCATTTTCAAGCAATTAAGTCAGCAGTCTAGGAATGCACTTTGTGATTTTGTGGCTCATACTAGAAGAAACCTGCAAGGCTGCTACCTGATTGTAAATACATTCTTTTTCTAAGTGTTTTGTGATGGAGTTGCTTTCCTCTTTGGCTACAATTTTCAGACAACTGATCCTTCAACCTGCTCATAGTGGAAATGTATGTTATTAATATAAAATGAATACATTTTTTATATATTTATACACAGTGGGGAAAAGAGAGTGAATATGATTCCTTAGTAATTCTATATACACACTTTGTGTGGAATTCTCTTTTGTCTTCTTTCAGATTAGGGCAAGAAATGTGAAAGGGGCTAAAAATGCTCAGGTCTGACATCAATAAAATGGCTGTTTGTTCATTCAGTTCAAATAGTAATAGTTCTAATGTATCTCCTCAGCCAGCAGGCTGAGGTTTTAGTCTCCTTTCTCTTCCCATCAAATTACTCAGTCTCCAGACTGCTGGACTGGACAGAAATACCCAGGAGTTGTGACTTCCACCTACAGTAGGGATCCCTGATAGGAAAAAACTAGAATTACAGGTAAGAAACCTAATTTCATCTCTTCTCATTGTCTGCTCCAGGCTGAGCTCAATTCACTAATGGAATTGGTTGAAAAAAGTGAAAATAATGTTGCAAATGTGCATTTTGAACATCACCCTGCATATTTTGTTGAAAATGTTTTTCAACAAAACTTTTCTGAGAAGCTCAAATTATTAGTCTGGAACAAAGCTCAAGTGTGACTCAAAGGGCCAAATTGCAGCAGCACAGAGAATAAAAGAGTGTAAAGCACCACTTACTCTCTTTGTGCTAGATACCTGTGTACCTATGAGCTGGGAAAGCAGGATCCTCAGATCTGTTACATTCTGCAGCCCAGTGTTTCCCATAGTTCCTGACATCGGGGATTCTCTCCTCACTCTGCAGCTAGCAGAGGAGACTCAGCATTTTGGCAAGGCTGCTCTGACCATGATCCTTCTGTTCCTGCTTGCAGCCAGATTTTCTGCCTCCATGGCAGCACTTGTTCAGTGGTTCTATTGCTACTTCCTAACTTCTATCTCCAATGGTTGTTTTTTTGTGGGGAAAGCTTTTTCTGATTCTTTGTTTGGCTAACCTTGGGGCAGTGGCTAAAGTGTTCTCTCTCTCTAGCCCTTTTTTCCTCCCTGGGACAGTTTTTAGTTGGGAGACTGAACCCACCCAGAGCCTCCACTGCAGCACCTTCCTGTTGGCTCTTCTGCACCTTTTCAGTATGACAGCACATCCTAAAAAACACAAAACAAAATCTACAAATATTCCATCTGTGAGACATCCTTTCCTGGCTCAGTAGATGGTGAATTGTGCCAAACTTGCACCCAGCCTTCCCTCACTAACTCTGTTAGGTTCCAGGGCTCTGAGTTAGATGCCCATGTGGGATCCCTTTCCCACCAGAGCAGCTGTGACTCCAACATGGAAAAAGTCCCTGAGAAGAGCAGGGAGAGGCCCTCAATATGAAGAGGAGCCCAGCCAGCTGGAGAACAGAGAGAGGAGGTTTACGGGGTCACAGATCTCTGACCTGAGTGCCCTTGCAGAGAAGCAGCACTCATAAACAGATGACCTCCTTCCCAATTTAACCAGGAGATCCTGGGCACTGAATCCCTTCCCCTCTCCCTGGGGAAATAGGCTCTAGCAAGTGAGAACTCAGATCTTGAGAGAGAGCTAGCTGCAAAAGGCCTCACCAAAGCCATGCTGGAGCATGTATGTTCTCAAAGCACCTCTCCTCCCCCCCAAAAAGAAAGCAAATAAACAAAAGAGGGGAAAGAAAAAGCACAAAATATCTAGGAGGTCTGATGACTCTTCCTACTCTCCCTCCTCCACTGAGGATGGTGAATTGTTGGACTTTGAATCAGAACAGGACCAGAGAAAAAACTCAACCAGGATTTTTTTTCTTCCCTGAGAAATTTGAGGCCATAAGCAGCAAGGTTATCTCCACTATTCAGATTCAACCTGAATAGATTCCTGAGGGAAAGCTGCAGAGTAAATTCCTCTCCTTGAGGTCCTCCCCTGACGCTGTGATTCCCCTACACTCCTCTTTTGAGGAAGTGATTGGGGATGAATGGGATAAGGCTGGAGAAGGGTGAGCACATTAACAAAAATGATCTCAGGTTCTATAAGATCCAGATGATCCAATTACAGAGCTACTGAAAGTTGAGGCTGCTGTAGTGTCCCTGGCTAAAGATATGATTTTCCTAAGAGGAGTTCTATCCTAAGGACCCCATGGATAGAAAGATTCTTTAAAAAGGCGTTAAGGCCTCCTTAGTCACTTCCACAGTGCCCATAGCAGTTACTTGCTTTGCAAGAGCATTTCTCTCATGGTTGGAAGATCTTGGAGCCCTGAAAAATCACCCTGAGTTTGGCTGTATTGTTAACAAAAGTTTCCCTGGCAACAGCATTTGTTGCTGACACCTCAGTGGATGTGATATGATTCTCAGCCAGAGCCATGTCCACCAGCTCAGTAATCAGGGACCACCTATGACTCCAACCCTGATAGATAGATACCCACTCGGATCAGGTTCTGTGCTCCACCAAATTTATAGGAACTGAGCTTTTCAGAGAAAAGCTAGACAAGATAGTCAAAGACAGTGCAGCAAGCCCCAGGTAGCCAGATTCCTTAGAGCAGTCTGATTAGCCAATCTAGCATTCACAATGCTCTTTAGAAAATGGGACCTACTGCTTGTGTTGAGAGCCCTGACAAGCAATTCCTCGAAACCTCTGAAGTCAGCGTGAGTGTTCTGTTTGTCTATCAAAATTTGCTTTCTGATAGTAACCACACTTGCAAGATGAGTGTCAGATCTGGCAGCCCTCTGTATATGAATCTTACTGTGGATAAGGTGGTGCTTAGAACTCCAGAATACTGTATTCTGAAGATGAACTTTTCCTTTCATGCTTCCCAAGATGTGATCCTGCCTTAATTCTGTCCAAGACCATAGTATCCCACCAACAAGGGGTGAGATACAATAGATGTTAGAATAGCTCTGAAAATGTACCTCAAATGTACAGAATCCACAAGGAGACTGGGAGTCCTGTTTGTATCATTCCACCTCAAAAGCCAAGGGCTCAGAGCTTCCACCTCAGAAATTTGCAAGGTGGCCACCTGGTCAGCAGCTAAAGCCTTTATCAAGCCCTACAAGGTGGACTCATTGTCCTCTGCAGAGGTAGCAATGTACTGCAAGTGGTGGCCCAGAAATGATTTTACCCTTTAAACAAATACTCCACTTTCTTTCTGACCTTTTCCATAACCCTCCCTACATCGGTTCACTGCTCACTGCTACTCAGATGCCAAGAATTGTGGGAGACACTGGGCTATAGAATGGAAAATTTCTTTCTGATCATTGCCTTTCTGCTAACAGCATCTTCCCACAGCTCTGCCCATCCTGAATGGCTCATAAGCCCAAAGCATAGATGTTTATCCTTATGATGGGACCCTTTTCCTTTTGTTTTCGTCCACTGTACATTGTCGATCAGTTACCTTTGAAGTATTTGTTAGTAATTATGATATATAAGTTTTTACAGGTTTGGAATAACTGATCTGGCCACAAGCAGGAGCAGAAGGGGCTTGGCCAAAGTGGAAGCACCACAACGCTGGTCTGGTTCTGTTAGCTGCAGAGTGAGGAGGGCAGCCCTAATGTCAAGAATTGTCGGAGACACTACTAGCAGAAAGGAAATTATTAGCAAGAAATTTTCCATTCAACATGTCTGCACCGGTGGGTGGGAATGGTACTAGACATGAGCAGGGTGTTGGTTCCATCTGCCAGCTTTTCCCCCTAACATGCCAATCAACCAATTCTACACTTCTCTATTCCTGACATATTTTACTCCCTCTCTGTAGCAGTGGGTAACTGAAAGGATGTTTGTGATTCTCAGCCTTAATCTTATTCCCAGGCTGCTCCCTGGGCATCCCAACAATACAGAGTTAACTGCTCAAGCCAGGTCATATATTCATGATCTAGCCATAGTGAACAGTGTTAAACCACTTGATAGCTATATGAGTACTATTTTTACAGAGTTTGTGAAATCTTAAATTATTTTAAAAACTCATGGAATTTTTGCTGTTGCTAACTTAATGCTACCAATTCTAACCAGACAAAATCAGTAATATTTAGCCCATTGTCAGGTATGGAGATGACAGGAACTAAAGAATTTGCTAGAGATTTTCTTAATGGTAGCAAGCAATATGAGGGTATTGCTTTGTGCCTGTTGAATTCCAGCCACATTAATTTTCTTACCAATTATAAAAAAAAAAATTAGTAGGTAATCAAAATGTGAGGTAGGATGGAATTTAATGGTTACGATGCAAGCAGAGAGCCTAAGACTGATGAGGATAAATACTAGTAGATCCTTCTGTGTCCTCATTCCTATTCAAAAATATGTTTGCTGCTGAATTGCAGGTATAAAATCCAACCTTTCTGTATTAGGTGGGCAAATCTTCACTATTTGTTAAATGCAGTTTCCTTTACTTTGAATGGACTGGAATATGAAGAGTCCTTAAGAAATGTCTAGCAGAATTAGGTAACAACATACCTCCTCTTCTCACTATTCTCTTCCTACTGCAATATTTTCCTTATATTTAATGTTTCCAGTATCTTGAATTCAGCTCTCTAGAAGCTCTCAAGCTTAGAGTTCTTTCCCCTTCGACAAACGCAACGTTGCTCACCAGTATGTTTTTTGGAAGCTTAGTGAGCTTTAATATAAGTCCATTAGCAGGAGTTCTGTATATGTGCAAAAGACTTACCTATAAAATCCCTTTCTGTTTAGTAATTTGTTTCAGATATGCAACACACTTAAGTGTAACACAGGTATTTTGGATACATGCAAATAGCATGCCTTTTTGATTCTCTTGTGCAGTTAAAATTGATATCACAATGTTATGTTTATTCCACTATACAGAAATATATGCTTATAAACAAATGTACTGTATAAACATAAAAAAGTTCTTGAACAGGACAGTGGGCAAATAAAATAATTTAGGGATTTTTTGAACCTTGCAGAAATCAGTCCTCATTCAATCCCATGATCTATAACCGATATTTAGTAGGTAAGCTCACATTCAAGTTTAGATAGATTATTTTTTCCCCATTGACACTCAGCTCTATGTGAATGAATTCCTTTTAGGGAGGGTTAAAGAAGTGTGTAGATATATTTTAAATCAGTAGTATAAAGTACCTTGTATGGCAGCTGTGAGTTGTGCAATGAAGTGGAATTTCAGGTTTAATAGATGACTTGGATTTCTAAATTCCATGCAGTTGTCAAAAGGTTGTCTTGATCTCTGGGAAAGGCAAGGGATGAGTGGACGTATTTGTGCCTTTAGCATCAAGTTTGGGCAGATTAGTTCATTGTGACCACTTGGGAGAGAAAAGAATGCTTTTATTTCAGTATGGAGTGGATGAGAGAATTTACTGTGTGTCTGATTGCATAAAACATATCTTGTATGGTAAATCTAATATGAGCTAGATTTGGCTTTGAGATTCTAAGCCTGTGAAGGTTTCATGCACGTAGGTTGTTTTTTTTTTTCTTCCTCAAATACTCTGCCCAGTGCTAATTAAAAACCAGTGAATTTAACTTCTCTGCTTTTTTATAAAAATGAAGCTGTTTGGATTAAAATCATACCTATAAACTGAAAGGAATTTCATGAGCTGTTTTGGATAATTTGTGAACTCATAATAAAAGATGCTAGGTAACAGTTGTATTGGTCATGCACTTGTTTACCTTTGCAGATTTAAAAGGTGTTTCTCCGTATTTAATGCACAAAAAAATCCTGATCTGATCTAGCTGGGAAATGTATAATAAATTATACGGCCATTCCATGCTTTCCTAGGAACTCTTTTATTTATACAGCAGCTATAGACTCACTCCTTGGAAACAGAAAAAGTGAAGTACCCTGAAAAGTATCACATGATGGCACTGTTTCCATTTCCACCTCCAATGTTATGAAATAAAGCTATAATAAACTGGTATTAAAATGGTGTGTAATGCCAATGTACTTCGTGTAATTTATGTAAAAGAAAAATCTAACCACTATGGTTATTAATATGGGTATTAAAATGGATCCATATATTTTTCAAAAAACACTTTTTGAAAAAAATTGCATATTTATAATGCCCCTTGTTTTGAGTATAGAGCAACAATCCTGCACAAATATTTAAATATAATTAATGCAGATTCAATAAGCACTATATTAGAAAAAAAGTCACTAATATTTGTTCTATATTTTGTTTTTTTGTTTTTATTTTATTGTTGGAGGAGTGCTAATGTCTATGCATTTTTTTACATAATGTAAAGCCTTTTTGTGGCAAGTTAGATCATTAATGCAGAGGCATTTTAAGAAATGCAAATTAGCTTTTCAAGCGCAGAAAAGAACTTAGTGTAGTAAGGTCAGAGGCAGGATGAGGCATATTTGTAAAGTGAATTATATTCAGGTATGAATATGAGGAAAGATCTGAATGTAAAAAGAATCAGTGACTTTGAGTATGTAGATTTTAGACATATTATTTATTTCATCTTTGAAATGTACATAAGGTGACCGCATGTCCTGATTTTATAGGGACAGTCCCGATTTTTGGCTCTGTCTCTTATATAGGCTCCTATTACCCCCCAACTCCCTGTCCCGATTTTTCACATTTGCTGTCTGGTCACCCTAAATGTACATATTCTGATTTAATATGAATAATCATTGTTTTATTTGCTTCTAAAGTAAACTAAAAATCACCTGCAACTCAGAAAATAACATTTTGCAGAAGCACGAATATTCATTTAGTTATACAAAAATATTCCTGTTTCAAGGTAACATGGTGGGTGTGTTTCCAGTGCATTGCAACCAGTTTTAGAGAAGGTGAGATTCTGTAAGTCTCCAGCCTTGTCATTGTGTTGCACCGTAGTTGTTCAAACTAAAATATGTATTTATATATATCTTCCCAGTATGAGGATCATTGCAGATCTTTTTTCAAGAGGAAGTTAGAAAAAAATACCCACTGGTGATGCAGAGCTAATAGCTGGGGCTTGAATCTGTACCAAATTGGGTGCTTGCACTCCAGGAATGTCCTCAGCCAGTATAAACTTCTTCTGTTCTATGTGTTTTTGGTGTGAGAGCGAGGAGAATAGAAAATGGAAGTAAAATCTGTTATGTACAACTTACCTCATAAATAGTGGATCACTGAACTTGACTAGGTAGTGCACTGATGTAGTAAATTCTGCTGCACTTCATCAGTAGGGAGGTTTTTAATTTAAAAAATGATTTTTAGAAAACCTTATAAGATATGGTGTGTGATCTGTCATAACATTTAATCACTAAGGGAAATTATTCCTGTTGTTAAAATCAGTAATACAGGATCAGTGTTTTGATCTATTAAAATGTGTTAAGAAAATCATTTGTCATGTATAGTTTATTTTGTACTAGTCAGTAAATAATATTTGAGTCCTTAAAGGCTACTGTTTGGAGATAATAAAAACCTTACTCTAGACATTCCACTTGAAAGTGCTCTCTTCTACATTAGTGTTTGAGCATTATACTACCTCTCTTTTAGTATTTGACCATGCATGCTATTTTTAGAATAAGAGATAAAAATTATCACTAATATTTAGAATATTATTGTGAAACTGTTTAAAGACCTAGTGGCAAAGACTGGGCTTGAAGGATAAAATTAGAATATAAAAGAAAAAAAACATTCATTACTCACAACTGTCTATTCATTTATTTGTCCATTTCTTCATGTATGAGGTGAAGAATTTCAGAATACAGAAACTGGAGACTTCTCTGCTCACTGTATTTCACCATGCAAATTACTTGCAATTTACAAATGCCAGTGTTACTTTTCAGAACAAATTTCATACAATAGGAATTCAGTGATTATTCATCCAGTTTAATTAATTCAATTAAATAAGTCTGATGCTGTCAGGTGTTCTTTTAATAATTGAATCAACATGCAGATACATAATAAGCATAAAAGCGTTTCTATGGCTGCAGTTAATTTAGATCCAAAAGAATCTGCTATTCCACTACATTTGATATAGATTATTCTATAATATTTCAGTAATGGGTTGCACAAAGGCTGCCTTCTAAACCTTTGCTTTCTCAAATGTCTTTATATATAATGGTTTAAAACAGAAGGTGTTCAAAAGAGGGTGACCTTTTTCCATTACCATGGTTCCTGTCATTAATGCATTATAATTTTCTTTAGAAGTCTGGAAAAAATGTGTATATGTGCACTCTGTAGCAGGTATGAATCAAAGCATGTTAGTGAAAGTTAAGAATTATCTGTTATTACTAACATAAATAAATAAAAAAATGAGGAAATAATTTTATTGTTACTTTTTCTGTGAAAGTTTAAACAAACCTTACACTTTGCACAAAGCAGTTACAGACCTGAAAGTTTTGGCATCTTAATCCGAAAAGCAGTTGACTTACTCAAATGCTAAAAACAGTATGCCCCATAACTAAATTTAAATCTAATAGAACATTGCATTAGATTACACTGTGTATAAAAGCCAATAGTATATCTTCGCTTGCTGCAACAGATTACAATAAATAGCATTGTAATGATATATATGTTAAAAAAATAAAAAACAAACCACACGGCAAATGATTTATTTGGTATACTCTCAGCAATGCTTGATGTCATAATTATTGTAAATATTAATTGCTGTGCTAAAATGTAAGCAGGATGACTTTGTATTAGATGAAAAATGAAAATAGTCTGTGTACTGGTAAATAGATAATCATACAAAAGTAATTGGGGTTTTAAAACCCCAATCTATTCTGCCAGCATGAGCTCGTTTGCATGTTAATCACAGGAGTGATTTCCTACTTCACAAGGAAGTCCACACTCCTTCATAACCACTTTTAATTGCATTTAAAATGTTGCAGGGTTGGAATATTAGAAATGGAGGGGTGTCAGTGTAAAATTAATAAAAATGTTGCTGAACATCTTTATAGACAAAAGTCTATAATATATTTAAGGTCATTTTTATTAGAGTACATAAACATATATTATACCATATTTTTGAGTGATGTGATATGTATTAGCTGTAATAATTAATTAATTTATAAATGTGATTTTTTTCTTTTAAAAGTTGATAAATGAAAATATAAATTATAGGCTGAACACTATAGGAATGCATTTTATTAGTTACTTTGTTTTGCATATATGCTAATAACTGAAGTATTCTTACTTTAATATCTCATCAATAAAACAGTAAATTAGCAAGAGATAGTAAAATCTGTGTTACTGCTAAATCAGAGTGTAACCTGATTCTATGGAAAGTTGTATGCTGAAATTTGTGAACTATAAATGAATATGGTGTTTTCATTGCAAGTGTATTAAGAGGAAACCACATAGTGCTTTTAGTGGAAAAAACAATTCATCTACCCCTGTTTTCATTTAGAGATTCTAATTGGTTATTTTGAAATCTTAATTTAAGCTTATATCGACAAAGCAACAATATTAGATGATACATACAATTTATTGATTGTGATTGCTGTAACCAATAATTTGAATTTGTTTAATGGAGTAGTTAGTGACTAAAATTAGTATGTTATTGTAAACTCCAGCTTTGGAATTGGAGTGCTGAATAGAAATAGATAAAATCTATTGTAAAAATGACTTTTTTTTAATTTTTGAAGCTCAGGTGTAATAAACTGACAATATTAATTTTAAGTGATTTTGTGATATTCATATTATAAGATTCAACACAGCCTCCTCTATAATTTGTAAAAGGCAAATGTCAAAGTAAAGACAAAATGACTTGTTCTCTGACAACAGGAATGAAGAAATGTAGCTCTCTAGTAAAATGGTGTAAGTTCACAATGGTTACAGTGTGATCAGTTTCAAAGATACAAAAACTAATTTTTAGTTAAGATGTTAAAATTATATATTTAAGAAGATGAAAAGTTTGAGGATTAAAGAAAAGTCAGTCACAATTTTAAAGAGGGTATATTTGCTTTCATCACCAGGTGTTCTTTCTAATATAAGTTACCAAGATGATGTTTCCATAACATAGCTTGGGGTGCTCTGGAGATTAAAACTACCAAAACAGACCTATTAAATTTTTCATAGGGAGGGTTCACTAGGGATAATAAGCCAATATTCCTTGTCCCATATTCCAGATGTTTTATGTAATTCTGCATCTTTCTAAACCTAAATCGTAGCTTTTCCAGAAAAAAATGTACTATGGAGACTGAGATGAAAGGCAAGAACTGTTGAAATGTTAATTTTACTATCTGCTGTTGAGGTCTGTTACCTTTTTATATATTTTTTCCCTACTCCCAGTAGCTCAGTTCTGTTTTATGAATGTTGTGGTATTTCGGTTGTTTGAAGTTTGGAAACTTGGAGCATGACTTTGACTTAGCAAAACACAATGCCACATGGTGTGTGACACACTGATAGATAGTCTTTCATCCCTGTGATTCCCATTCTTTCCACTTTCAACTGGTTCATGGGTAATAAAAATGAAACATAGTAGTAAAATTATCAAAACAATAATCACAATGACATAAAATTAAAATAATTATAAATAAAATGCTGTGGTAGTGTAATTTTAATGTAATCATATTATGAGCTATAATATTTTAATTGGTTTTTTCATGTTAACCCTCAGAAATTCAAAATCAGGATTAAAATGGTGGCACAGGTACAGACAATACAGAATATTTCCATACTGTACACAGACAATAGTTAACATATTGAAAACAAGTATTTTATATAGTGTCATTGTCAAGTTTTGATACGTTTCATGTGAAAGGTAGCAAATATTTGAAGAAACAAACATTTTTGGCTCATATCATCTCCACTCCCCCCTCCCCAACACACTTTCTGGATACTTGTTATGGCACTCTAGCAGTTATTTGCTACCAGAACAGTTGTTAAAGGGCTCTTACTTCTAGTATAATTTAGAGCAGCCCTAAGACTGCTCTAAATTAAACTGAGGGCTAAATTAGTCTCTAGCCAAACCAGGATAACGGATGGAAGGAGAAAACATAAATGTGTCTTAAAGACAGCCCCCTTTCCCTCCAATTCCAGTTCAGTTGCTAAACTCAGAATAGTTCAGACAAACCTGAAGATGTGGCCCACTGACTTTTAATTTCTCAGATGCACTCAGCTTGATTGTTAAGAAACGCTGTTTTGATGTGGTCATCTCTCTCATCTTTTCTAATTACTAATACCACCAGGCCTCTGCTCTTAATTGATTTTTCTAAAAATATATTATTAGTTTTTATTGTTGCAGTTTATTATATGCTGTTCATTTTTAAATGCAGAGAATCTGTATTCAGGCATATCCTATTACAGGCTAAAGATACGACATAAAGACTTACATATGTGCTTATCTTTATCCTTGCATTTGGTCTGCCTGCTTTTTTAGGAATTTGTTTCTCATCTACTCTTTTTTTATGGACATCTATATGGACAACTGAAAAACTAGTAGCATTATGGAATTGTAAGTACCAAGAGAGAACAAACTGAACAAATGAGAAGGGCAGAAATTTTATTCAGACTGTTTGTAGTTTTATTTTGTTAACATATATTTACCTTAAAAACCTGACAGTCAGTGTTGGGAGAGTAACTGTTTTGTGTATGGATCAGTATCTCCAATCCTTCAAATGAAGGCTGTGAAAGTTCACTATCCAAGGAGTTCTCTAGAAAAAAACTCTCCTAATCTATCCAAGATGAGAAACAAGGTAACCACCCCCTCTATTCTCACCTTTTTGTGGGGCCGCTAATGAAATGGTTTCTGGGCTTAATACAAAATAAGGATGAAAAGCCAAAATGTCCAAACCTTTTTCTTCTTGTGTCACATCTGAAAAGAAACAAGAACAACAACAACAACAACAACAAAACCATTAAATTAATTCCTAAGGAGATATTACTTCATTTGTCATATGATGGCTATATTGCCTTAAGGGTATGTGATATGTAATGCTTACAAAGCAGTATTGAGAGCGATGCATCAGTCTTCAAATATATGCTAAATCTTTCCAACCCCAACTTTTAGTATCCATGAATTTGATCAACTCTTTGTAAACACAAAACAGTCCTTTCAGCAGCACCTTTGTAATCTGACCATATGCTGACTTGATTACTTTAGACCAGGGGTTAGCAGAAGTGGTGAGCTGAGTCTTCATTTATTCACTCTAATTCAAGGTTTCATGTGCCAGTGATATATTTTAATGTTTTTAGAAGGTCTCTTTCTATAAGTCCATAAGATGTAACTAATCTATTGTATGTAAAGTAAATAAGGTTTTTAAAATGTTTAAGAAGCTTCATTTAAAATTAAATTAAAATGCAGAACCCCCCAGACTGGTGGCCAGGACCCAGGCAGTGTCAGTGCCACTGAAAATAAGCTCATGTGCTGCCTTTGGCACGCGTGCCGTAGGTTGCCTACCCCTGCTTTAAAGACAGGGTTTGGGAGTGAGGCATGCCTTATTCTTTTTTTTCCTGCTACCTGGTTTGCAAGATTTTTTCAGTTTTATAGGAAATAGCAATGAAGCTGCTTCTTTCTTTCAAGAATCCTTTCTTTATACCAGATATCATTCCTTTTTGGTAACCTGAATGCTAGGGCTGAAATTTGAGGCAAAGGGGTCCTCCAACTTCAAAGATTGTGTATTAAATTATTGTAGCGGCTTTCCATATACTATTCCCACGAATCAATTTTTTAGAGCCCCATTGTGCTAGGCACTGTACAAACAGAGTAGTCAACAATTCCTATCCTGAATCGCTTACAATCTGAATAGACAAGACAGACGTAGAGTGGGGAAAGAGGTTGAACGCACAAGCAGAGAGAACAATGTGATAGTGGTAAACCTCATGTTAGTTTCACAATTTATGGCGGAGGGGCTGTGAAAAGGTTTAGTTAGCAGGCGAAAAACTAAGTAGAAAAAACAAAGGATAAGAGGACATTGAAGTGAAAGGATCAGGGGACAGGGCAGGGGAGAAGAGAGTAGGATGGGGAGGTGTGGAGTGAACAAATCCAGTCAGAACTGTAGAAAGGTCTTTGAATGTCAAAATGTCCTGGCATTTGGGTGCTTCCATCCTACTGGCTGCAGTCTCTGCAATGCTCTCTCTTATGAAGTGAAAGCAGAGAAGAGACATAGTGATGTGACTCTTTTGCTATTAGGAATTATTTCCATCTATAACCCTAATGAAATATGAACAAATATCAGAAAAGATGAAGAGCATACATGTTAAATTTTCTCTTTATGAAGCCATGGAAACGGAGCAGGGTTCAAGAGACATCAGCATTATTGGGTAGATTCTCTGTCCTGGATGTAACTTTTCTTTGGAGACTGGTAAATTATTGGGTTTTGTTGTTTATGTTTTGTGTTTTTCTTTTTGGATTTTTTTTTTTTTACTGGAAGGAGAGAGAGAAAAGGTGATTATAAAAAGTTATGTTTTATATATACACACACACACACACACACACACACACACACACACACACACACTTAAATAAGAGCTGAGACATTCACGTCAGTTATTTTGAACAGGGAAAGGGGTATATAGGACCATGGAGGATTACACTGTTGTTGGGTAGTGGTGGTAGTTGTTATTTTTTAAATGACATCCAAATGGGGAAAATTGAAAGTGGTGGGAGTATTGCAAAAGGGAGAGCTCTCATTATGGTACAACAATTAAAAAAAAATTAGCTTAAAATAATTAATATAATACAAGTAACTGATTTGTATAGTCAAATAAAAATAGCCTTACCTAGAACATAAGAACATAGGAACAGCCGTACTGGGTCAGACCACAGGTCCATTTAGCCCAGTATCCTGTCTTCCGACAGTGGCCAATGCCAGGTGCCCCAGAGTGAATGAATAGAACAGGTAGCCATCAAGGGATCCATCCCCTGTCAGCCATTCCCAGCTTCTCGCAAACGGAAGCTAGGGACACTATTCCTGCCCATCCTGGGTAGTAGCCATTGATGGACTAGATTTAGCTGACTTTGTTTCTTGACTGTAGGAATGACCTATAAGATAAGAGAAAAGCATCAACATTTACTTTGAATGGTAATGCCAAAAAATAACCATTTAAAAACAAGTTTTGACTATCTAGGGCCAGATCTTAATCTTGTGAAAGTCCTTGAGGCTCCATTGATTTCAATTGATCTGGCTCATGATTGGTAAAAACAGATTTATAATTACTTGACAAAATTAATGGCGTAATTGTGAAAACTTTTTCTTCTTTGTTTAAAGAGTAGGATGAGACATGGCCTGAAGTACAGTTTAAAAGATTTTTTTGTGCTAATATATCCTGGTCAAGGCCATCTTCTGGCAATGTAGATAAAATGTGATATCTATATATGATGCATCTGGCATCATAGTCCCTAATCATAACAAAGGAAGAATGTTCATTGTTGTCTGATAATGGAGCATCTTGGCCATGTCATTCTGGAAGAAGGTCAGTGTAGGGAAGAAAATCCTTCTGGCCACAGTATGTGCACACGTGTCTATTGTACAGCATTCCAAAAGAATTAAGACAAGAATTTATCTTAATAATAACTGGTAGGAAGTTTGACTTTGTAACTTCTGTCAGAAATGCCTGCTCTCAAGAGTTTCACACTGTCCTCCTTCAACCATTATGTTACTTAGAACTGTGATAGTGTAGTTAGGTGTATAATAACACATGAAGTCTCCGAAGTAGAGATGTTGCCTCTTAAAGACTTTTTAAATTAGGTTTAGAAATTAATCTGATACTGATTGGAGAGTATGGAACAGTGAAGTGATCTCACTGATCTGCTCCCATCAGGACAGAAGATATTGATGTTTTTGCATGGTCCCCACATTTAGCCCTGGGTAGAGTTGGAGTAGTCATGCGTAAAAGGCAGCAGAGACACTGACTACTGCCTAAAGGTCTGTGCCTGAAGAAAGGGAACATTATTGTTACAAGTTGTAGATGGAAGAATGAATTTATTATGTCTTCTGAAATATGGAGTCAAGTCAGAGAGTAAGGAAGAACTCCAAGACTGCATAACATTTGTCAATAAGGGGGTAAATGCCCTATATAGAAGAGGTAGCTATGGCATTTGCCAATGGTCTCCATTGCTTAGCCTCTGAAGAAAAATGTTTTATAAATTAAAACTATTCTATTATTCATTCAAATTAACTAAAATATGTAAATTATTCAGACTTACATTTAAATAAAATCATCCCATAGCTAAACCTGGGGTCACAAGGTCTCCTTAAAGGTACAAGCAAAATCCAACTTTTCTACTTTAAAAAAAAACTAAGGAAATCCCCATACAAAAGCATTCTTAAGACAGAGTTGTGTATAAGGAAATATTGTACTTTAAAGCAGCACTTGCTAAAATGTTGTTAAACAAAGATTCACTAAATA
Organism: Chelonoidis abingdonii; assembly: GCF_003597395.2. Lineage (NCBI taxonomy): Eukaryota > Metazoa > Chordata > Testudines > Testudinidae > Chelonoidis > Chelonoidis abingdonii. The sequence continues at coordinate 51,890,661 of NC_133769.1, read as the reverse complement.
GATTCAATTAACTAAATATTAGTGTTATGAGAAATTTTCAGTTGTTTCAACCTGAACTGTACTCTATAACTTTGGTCATCCTTCACCAGAGACCTCTATTTTTCCTGTCTTACACCATCTAAGTGAGTATGACCAGAAACACCACTATGCCAACCGAAACTTTATTTCAGTTGACAATTGAACCACCCACCAATGGATACCAGACCCACACCTCTTCCAGGACATCTTCCTTCTATGAGCCAGATAATACAACAACATATAAGAGCATAAGAACAGCCGTACTGGGTCAGACCAAAGGTCCATCTAGCCCAGTATACTGTCTACCAAAAGTGGCCAATGCCAGGTGCCCCAGAGGGAGTGAACCTAACAGGTAATGATGAAGTGATCTCTCTCCTGCCATCCATCTCCACCCTCTGACAAACAGAGGCTAGGGACACCATCCCTTACCCATTGTGGCTAATAGCCACTAATGGACTTAACTGATAATCACTGAGTTTGTGAATCTTTTTGAAGTTCTTTGTCTTAACTATCTTGAACAGTTTAGTTCATCTGCAAACTTTGCCATTCTCATGTTTACCCCTTTCTCCAGATCATTTATGAATAAGTTGAAGGATTTGTCCTAGGACTGACCTTGGGAACACCACTAGGTACCTCTCTCCATCTGAGAATTTACCATTATATTCCTACCCTTTGTTCCTGTCTTTTTACCAGTCTCAATCCGTGAAAGACCTTTCCTCTTATCCCAGTATAAGTTAATTTACAATAAGAGCCTTGGTGAGGAGCACTTGTACTAAGTGCTTTTGGAAATCTAAGTACACTGTGTCCACCGGATCCCCTTCTTCCATATTTTTTGACCCTTCAAAGAACTCTAATAGATTAGTAAGACACAATTTCTCTTTACAGAAACCATGTTGACTTTGCCCAACAATGTATGATGTTCTATGTGCTGACAATTTTATTCTTTACTATAGTTTTGAGTAATTTGCCTTGGTACTGACGTTGAGACTTAGCCAGTCTGTAAATTGCCGGATCCCCACTAGAACCTTTTTAAATATGCATTAGTGGTTAGCTATCTTCCAGTCATGGGTACAGAGGCCGGTTTAAAAGACAGATTACACACCCTAGTTAATAGTTCCATAACTTCACATTTGAGTTCTTTGAGAACTCTTGGGTGAATGCCATCCGATCCTGGTGACTTGTTAATATTAAGTTTATCAATTAATTCCAAAACTCCTCTAGTGACACTTCAATCTGTGGACAATTCCTCAGATTTGTCACCTACAAAGACGGCTCATGTTCTGGAATCTCACCTAACATCCTCGGCCGTGAGACTGAGCAAAGAATCCATTTAGTTCTCTACAAGACTTTATTGTCTTTAAAACGCTCCTTTCGTATCTCGATCATCGAGGCCCCCTGGTTGTTTAGCAGCTTCTTGCTCTGATGTACTTAAAAAACATTTTTATTACCTTTTAATTTTTGGCTAGCCATTCTTCAAACTCCTCTTTGGCTTTTCTTATTCATTTTTACACTTAATTTGACAGTGTGTTGCTCCTTTCTATCTACCCTTACCAGGTTTTGACTTCCACTTTTTAAAGGAGACCTTTTTATCTTTCACTGCTTCTTTACATGGTTATTCAAGCCACGGTGGCTCTTTTTTAGTGTCTGTTTACTGTGTTCTTAATTGGGTATACATTTAAAGTTGGACCTCTTATTACGGTGTCTTTAAAAAGCACCTGTGCAGCTGCAGGATTTCACTGAGATTTTTCACTTTAGTCACTGTACCTTTTAATTTCTGTTTAACTAATCCCCTCATTTTTGCGTAGTTCCCTTTTTTGAAATTAAATGCCACAGTGTTGGGCCGTTGAGATGTTCTTCCCACCACAGGGATGTTAAATGTTATACTATGGTCACTATTTCCAAGCAGTCCTGTTATAGTTACCTCTTGGACCAGCTCCTGTGCTCCACTCAGGACTAAATCTAGAATTGCCTCTCCCCTTGTGGGTTCCCATACCAGCTGCTCCAAGAAGCAGTTATTTAAAGTATCAAGAAATTTTGTCTCTGCATTTCGTCCCGAGGTGACATGTTCCCAGTCAATATGGGGATAATTGAATTCCTCCACTATTATTGAGTTCTCAATTTTGATAGCCTCTCTAATTTCACTTAGCATTTCATCATCACTATTACTGTTCTGGTCAGGTGGTTGATAATAGATCCCTAATGTTATATTCTTATTAGAGCATGAAATTATTATCCATAGAGATTCTATGGAATATGTGGATTCACTTAAGATTTTTACTTCATTTGATTCTACGTTTTCTTTCACATATATTGCTACTTCCTCCCCTGCATGACCTGTTCTGTCCTTCCAATATATTTTGTACCCCAGAATAATTGTGTCCCATTGATTGTCCTCAGTCCACCAGGTTTCTGTGATGTCTGTTACATCAATATCCTTCTTTGTCACGAGGCACTCTGGTTCACCCATCTTATTAGTTAGACTTCTAGCATTTGTGTACAAGCATTTTAAAAACTTGTAACTGTTTATTTGTCTGCCCTTTTCTGATGTGTCCAATTTTTTATGTGAATGTTTCTCATCTGATCTGGCCCCTACATTATCCTCTTCCATCCTCTGCTCCTGACTATAACTCAGAGAATCTCTATCAATAGACTCTCCTCTAAGAGAAGTCTCTGTCCGATCCACATGCTCCTCTGCAGCAGTTGGCTTTCCCCCATCTCCTAGTTTAAAAACTGCTCTGCAACCTTTTTAATGTTAAGTGCCAGCAGTCTCGTTCCACTTTGGTTTAGGTGGAGCCCATCCTTCCTGTATAGACTCCCCCTATCCCAAAAGTTTCCTCAATTCCTAATGAATCTAAACTCCTCCTCTCTACACCATCATCTCAACCACGCATTGAGACTCTGAAGCTCTGCCTGCCTACCTGGCCCTGTGCGTGGAACTGGGAGCATTTCTGAGAATGCCACCATAGAGGTCCTGGATTTCAGTCTATTCCCTAGCGACTAAATTTGGCCTCCAGGATGTCTCTCCTACCCTTCCCTATGTCATTGGTACCTATGTACCATGACCACTGGCTCCTCCCCAGCGCTATACATAAGTCTGTCCTCATGCCTTGAGAGATCTGCAACCTTCGCACCAGGCAGGCAGATCACCATATGGTTCTCTCAGTCATCACAATATATTTCACACTTCTAGTATAGTCCACAGATTATGCCTTCCCTTAATCATTATACTTTTATGGGCTGGGAGACCATTTCTATTTATCTATTTTATTCATTTTTCCTGTATCATCTGAGAATACGAATGTATAGCCAATGTTGATCTTCTTTCTAGGAATTTGGAATTTTAGCCTCTCATTGTGTCCAGATATCCTTCTCTATTATATTCAATTATCTCTGTATTTGGCACTGGTGCAACCGCTGCTGGAATATTGTCCAGTTCTGATGTCTACAGTTCAAGAACGATGTTCATAAATTGGAGAGGGTTCAGAGAAGAGCCATGGAAAAAAAAAAGATTAGAAAATCTGCCATATAATGATAGACTCAAGGAGCTCAATCTATTTAGTTTAACAAATAGAAGGTTAAGGTGTGACTTGATTACAGTTTATAAGGACCAAACCGGGAACAAATATTTGATAATGGGCTCTTCAGTCTAGAAGACAAAAGTATAAAACAATCCAATGCCTAGAAGTTGAAGCTTAACAAATTCAGACTGGAAATAAGGTGTATATTTTTAACAGTGAAGGTAATTAGCCATTGGAACAATTTACCAAGGTTTGTGGTGGATTCTCCATCACTGGTAATGTTTAAATCAAGATATGCTCCAGTTCAGTGGTGCTCAGCCTTTCCAGATTTCTGTAACCCTTTCAGGAGTCTGATTTGTCTTGCGTACTCCCAAGTTAGACCTCACATAAAAACTACTTGCTTTCAAAATCATACATAAAATACAAAGGTGTCACAGCACACTATTACTGAAAAATTGCTTATGTTCTCATTTTTACCCTATACTTATAAATAAATCAATTAGAATATAAACATTGTACTTATATTTGTGTATAGAATATATAGCAGTATAAACAAGTCATTGTATAAAATTTTAGTTTGTACTGACTCTGCTAGTGCTTTTAATGTAGCCTGTTGTAAAACTAGGCAAATATCTAGATGAGTTGATGTACCCCCTGGAAGACTGCTGCGTACCCCCAGGGGTACATGTACACCCTGCTTGAGAGACACTACTCTGGTTCAAACAGGAGCTAATTCAGGGATGCCATATGGCCTGTGTTATACAGGAGGTCAGACTAGATCTCAGTGATTCCTTCTGATTTTATAATCTTTGCAACTGTAAGAAAAGAGCAAGTCAGAGATGTAATGATGGTCATGTCCAGCATAGGGTATGAAAAAAATCTCCCCCTTAGTCCATCCTGATGTTTTCAGGATACATAATTTCTCCTGTCCCTGATATGCAGTAGGCTGGAAGATAGTGTCAGTTATTTTGCAACTGAAGGATGTACATTTTTGAATGAATTGGACTTAAGTTTTATATGGTACCCGGTAAAGGTCTTCAACTTATAGGACAAAGGTGTGTGGGGTAATGGGTGCAGAGATGAAGTTGGTGTTAGAACCATAACTGCAGATTTCCTCCATTACTAGCCATGAGAATGATTAAAATGATTGAGAAACTTGCTTTATAGTGAGAAACTCAATCTATTAATTTAAACAAATTACTACATTGCCTGAATTACAACATTGAGGGTTTTAAATTATTTTAACATTCGCTTACTGCTGCTTTGTAGGGCATTAACTCTGTCTTCACTAACTTTTTGACTGTATTTGACTACCTGCAGCTTGTCTTGTGTTAAATTCTCAAGTGGTGGGGTTTCCCTCACTTCCCTTAGTAATCTGTTCCTTAAGGTAATGTAATGTACGATTTCATATTGAGGACAATATTTGTTTGATATTCAGTCAGACTACATTTTCCTTTAATTTCTCCTTTCATCCTTTCACTTTGTTAAAACCCTTGTGCTGATGAAGATATTTCTCTTTTCACCTTGATCCTTAATCTCTTGCAATAACCATCTACAAATATTTCATCTTCCTCATCCCCCTTACGATTGTTTATCCAAGTTTTACAAGTTTACTCATTTTTTCTCACAAAAATCAATCCCTCCAGACACATTTTTTGGTGGTCTTTGGATTAATTTGTACTGTGGTAGCACCTAGAGGCCCCAATCATAGACCAGGGCCCCAGTGTACGAATTCATTACAGAAAGACAGGCTATGCCTCAAGGAGCTAGCAATCTAAGTATAACACAAAATACGACTGATAGAATAAACATACAGAGGAGTTCAAGGTACATCTTTCTGGTACTGAGCTGCTCTGAACTAAACACAACGTTCCAAGAGCAATCTCATCAGATCGGTATGAAGAGAGAATGCAGTATCACTTGTTGCTTTGTCATGTGATGTGTAGGCCTATGTAGCCCACATTGTGTTGCTTTTTTATGTTGTGTTATCCCTTTGAAACTCATCTGATTTGCTGTCTACAATCTCATTTGGCTCTGTTTGGCATTAATGAGTTCCCATTTTTTTTTCCATCTCAGTGAATCTGGGTTTGGGATAATTTTTTCCTAGTTGTGTCATTTTGTGCTATTCTGCTCATATTTCTTTGTGCTATTATGCAGGCATTTCTAACCCCATTAAGTTCTTTTGTATTATTTCTGTGCTTTCATTGGGTGTTCTCAAAATTTACCAGTTTAGTAACATCTACAGATTTTGGTAATATGTTGTTAACCTGCTTTTCCAGATTGTTAATGGTGTTAAATAAAACAGGTGCTAACAGTGAACTGGATGACATGCTAGTGAACTCCTCTCCCCAAATTTGATACCCTGCCATTTATCATTACTCTTTATTCTTCTTCAATCAGATTTTGATCCATGTGACCGTGCTGATATCCATGAAATTTGAATTAATTTTAGGAGTGAGATCTTAAAAAAAGATTTCAATATCACAGACACTTTTGAGTAGTCATCAGTTTAATCCTCATCATGTAATTTAATTTCTCTGCAGTACTCAAGTGTGTCTTACTATGATGATTTTTTTTTTCACATTCTCAGGTCAGTTGCTCCATATTGGCAAGATACACATCCAGGGTAGGTTCTCTTCTAGTTACATTCTCTGCTTCTTGGATTACAGGTTGTCTCCTACATAACTGAGGAACTTTTTTCTTGAGATTTGGTTTTCTTTGTTACCTAAAAGATATTGAGTAGTTGAAAGTTTTCCATGAGTATGATGTTCTCTGGTTTTAACAATCTTGAGAGTTGGTTCAGGTTTTTTGTCACCCTCTGACTTAGTTCTATTGGGCTGATGTAGATTCTCACTGTACTTTTATCTTTGTCTTTCATTTCTTGTATCCTCACTTAAAATACATTCTTTTATTTTTTTTATTAGGATTTATACTTTCATTTTCAAATTATATCTGCCTTGCAATGTAAGTACAGTACTTTTGACAGATAATGTTGCTGACTCTACCTCTTCTTACAATGTATAAAAACGCAGAAACATATGTACCTACTGACCAAGATATTGTGTGATTTGGTGCTGAAATCACAATGGCTGACTGTCCTAGATGACTTTAGCATCAATGTGGATGATGAATAGGTTAGCTCAGGATCCCATGTCTGCCATACAATTTACTCGATCTTTGGCACCATGCGTAAAGCTGGCCACTCTCTGTAATATATTTTTGCATAGGATGAGAGGAGTATCTGTGTAGTTGCACCTTCCTTATGGAAAAACAGTTATTTTTCTCCACTGTGAGGTGGTTCATTGCTCACCATTTCTTTTATGTGGGCAGTGGACCAGTTTTAATGGTCTTTCAGGGTTTAATGTGAATAGCTGGATTCCAGAGTTTGGAGATTGCTACTCTGTCCATGGACTCTATTGATGGCTTGGTAGTAATTGTGATAATGAATGTTGTGTGTATTCCATGACTGTATCACCCTCTCATTTGTGGCAGAATCAACCCCCTTTCTGTGCTTAGCCAAAATGTTGCTTTTCAGAATTAGAGTTTTCCTTTAAGCATATGCTTCTTGAAAACAAAAACAAACAAACAAAAAACCTTTCTTTTTATTCTGCAATATTAGTGCCTGTGGGAGTTTTCTGGGTCGTGGGTGTTATGATGATTCCAGGTTGTCTTCACTGAGATATAGAGTCAAGTATGGCTTGCCATAGGGAGTTTTTTCTGTACTTTGAAGTTACATTTTCTGTGATTCAGGCCTGACTAGCAACTTCCCTTCTACCAAATCACTGTTCTGAAAGTGCTTCTGGAGTTTTGGATAGCAATCTGCGATTTAAATCCATGCCTTTCTTGCTTGATATAATCCAGTGAGGGAAATGATGGCACTGTTATTGAAGACTGGTAGTCCCAGCTTCCTAGAGAATAAGATGCCAGCACTTCTATCGAGTAGCCATTACACCCGTACAGAAGATCTTGACGCTGATCTCCCCAATTATTTTTGGACTCTATTCTTCATCTTTTGTAGTTGTGGTAAGGCAATACTGGCAATAGTCAGAGTCTTTGTTCTCCTGTCTTCTTCCAGGATGCTTTTAGGCCTGAGTATCGCATGGCAACCACTTTGGTGATTGCTCTCCATTAAACAATGGAAAAACAGCAAATGTCTATGGCAATGCTCTGACATGTCAGCTGCCTTTCATGTGGTTGGCTTTGCAGTTGTAGAACTTTGGTAGGATTGGGGGAAATTTAAACACTAGAAAGCGATAGTGGTGGAACTTTCCTCACTACGCTTTATAGCATCTGCTAAAATTTTAGCTGATCCCAATGAAATCCTACTACTTTTGTAACATTACAGCGTGATGCTTCTGTCACAAGAGACACCCTACAAGTGTCTAGGTTCTCCTAAAGGTGGGAGGAGAGAGGTATGTAATATAAAAAAAATCATTTCACAGAAGTAATTTATTTTTTAAAGAAATGATTGTAAGATGAAACTTTTTTAAAAATTGCTTTTATAAAGAGTTAGCAGCTTATTTAAGCTGAAGATAGTCTGTTTTGTTAACAGAACAGATTTGAGAAGACCTATGCTGAGAAAGAGTTGGGCTCAATTTGTCATAATCTTACTACACTATCTGAAGATACAGCAGTAAACCACATAAAATTGATACTCATCCGAGGATTTAATGCTCCTTCTGAGATATTGCAGTGTTATCTTACATTAATGTAGTGACGAGTGGCAGGAAAGTTCATACAAAATGACAAGTCTCCTACTGTCAATGAATAAAGGTCTTTGAAAATTCACGTAAATTTTCAGCTAAATCTCTGCTATTTGTGTGTTAGGCAGAAACCCTGAAATTTTGGAAAGCCGTGTTAAAATACCGTATATACTCGATCATAAGCTGGTTCGTGTATAAGCTGACCCTCCCCCCCCTTCCCCTGAGATGGATAAGTAAAAATGGAAATTTTTTATAACCTGTTCATAAGCCAACACTATAATTCAGTAGTCAGCAAACTTTGGCTCCCAGGCCATCAGGATAAGCTGCTGGTGGGCCGAGATGATTTGTTTACCTTGAGCGTCCACAGGCACGGAGGTAAACCTAAGTAAACAGTGTTCTGGTGCACCAGCTGTTTACCCTAACGGGCCGGGACAGCAATTGGTGGGGAAATTTTTGGGGGGGAAGAAGCTGGGAGTCAGGGAAGTAACCCCTGTGACCACACCCCACATGACCCCACCCCTAACCTGGGACCCCCACATTCTCCCCATCCCATCCCTTCCCACCTTATGTGGGGAGGGCCAGGGGAGGATGTCTCTGGCCTGGCTGGAGCTGCTCCGGCAGGCTGGGCAGTGTGGCCACAGCCTGCTTTGGCTGGCCAGACCAGGAGGTATGGCCGCAACATGTTCCAATGGGCTGGGCCGCGCGGCATGGCCGCAGCGTGCTCCAGCAGCATGGCCACAGCCTGCTCTGGGGGGGCGGGGCCGAGCGGCATGGCTGCAGCCTGCCAGCCCCGGAGGTGCAGCTGCTTCGGAGGCTGGGGGGAAACCAGCGTGGCCAGAAGCGGAGAGACTCTGGCCCTGCCTCTTCCCTTCTGGCTCTGCTGGCTGTGCTGCCTTTCCTTGCGCCCTCGGTTGGGGGGAGGGGCTATGTCCCACCTCTCCCTCTCTATATTCGTTCATAAGTCGACCCCCTTGTCTGGTGCTTCCCTTTTTTACTAAAAAATATTTGGTTTATGAACGAGTATATATGGTATATGGCTGAAAACTGTAAAATGTGTTATCTCATGATATCTCTGCCATTTACACATTTATTTACATATTATAATAGGGTATTGCAATAGTATCCCTAGAGAACTGGTATACCACACAACTTTACTCCAACCTCACTACTTTACTCTTTATGTTGCATTGTTGTACTGCACATTATGTCAGCTATGTGCAGCGTTCAAATGTAGGCTAAAGTTTTTTGCCAAGTGGCATGAATGAGATGTATAAACATTTTATGGACAACAGATGCAGAGAAATTCAGGAATTTGTCTAATGCATTATAGAGTTATTGTGCTAAGAGATGCAAACTTTTATATTTCTTTTCGGTTAACTGGTGTTGGGCAATAAGAATATTAGCTTAGAAATCCAGTTGAAATCTAATCTTACTATTATTCTGCACTTGTATACACTGTTTGTCATTCAAACTGTTTGTTTGAAATAAAGCACTATAAAAGGCTGAAAACTGTCCTTAGATGCTAAGGACATGCTAATAGAAAGGTAAGTTGCTTCTGAAAGGTGTCACAGTGAGTCAATGGAAGATTCAAGAATAGAATACACATTTCCTGTTTCCCAGCCCTGTGTTTCATCACAAGGCCACAGCTGCCCATTTTATATATGTATACAAACTTTCCATTAAAATTTTACACTGATTGTATGAACCAATGAGGATATTATTATTTTGTCAAGCATATATTCTGTAGTTTTGACCACTTATCTCCAAAATATTCTCATTGGTTCCTGATGGAAAAATTGAGGTATAACAAATGTTTGTTGATTTTCCTTCAAACTGCCCTTCTCAGAATTAATTAATCTCATTATTAGAATTTTAAAATACTCATACTGGGCCTGATATTCCATTTGGTTACACTTAAACCTGAGAGTAACTCCATTGAAGTCCACAGGGTTAACAGTGTAACTGAGTTGAGATTGTACACATAGATTGTATCATGCTGTCTTCAGTTCTGCAAGAGTTTTGTTTTAAAATTGTGTATGAATTTTTATGATGCTTTTCTCATTTCAACAAAGCTCTATGTTTTGGGAGAAGAGAAAGACTTCACTTGAAGTAGGGGTAGAAATGGAAAAGTTTAAACTAGCTCAATATTGATTATAGTGATCAGATACATGAAACAATGTGGTGGTCATTCTTTTCACAAACAGTAATATAGTTTAAAAAAAATCCTCCATGAGCACAAATGTTCAGTTGAAAAAGTGTTTTACAGTATTGTTGTGGCTAAACATTTCTTAAAAATGCTGTAAAAACAAACAGGGAAATTGGATAAACCTGAGCTCTGAAATTATTTTTAAAAAGTTTATTGGTTAGTGACAGCTTATTTTGTTAAGTAAGCAGATTCTATATGGGATATTAAGCAAATAATTCTGTGATTTGATAGTTGCCTGTTAGGGTGAGACATCCTGCAATGTAACTATATTTGAAGTTATTTACTGTTTTTCCTCTGCCAAGTTGTGATTGTTTAGTCTGCTAACACTTGTACTAAAGATTTTTCTGGGCACTGGTTAGCAGTTGTTTTCAAAGCAAATACTAAATCTAAGACGACATTCCTTTAAAAAAAAATTCCTGTTCTGGCAGAAAGAACTTGATTTGTGTTCTTGTGCAATGTTCTTTTAGTGTTTCTAGTATGGCTGTTGAAATCTATACTTTATATGATCTCATTGTACTGCCTGCATTTCATTAATGACTGACTCTGTTTAGGATTTGGGGAGTGAAATATTTTTCACATGACACTACCCAATATGAGTACAGTGCACCAGCTGCAAAAACCACAGACCATCTGATTTTGTGGCTTTTGAGGGTGTGAAAAGTTCAGTTGCTTATAGTAAGGCTTATATCTATATGTTCTACCATATGGAAACGGAACTACTGTAGACTTTTTTTAAAAGTTGAAAAAATATTTTATTCTCAGTAGCCTTGTTTCAAGTGAAGATTAATAATATATTTTATATTTGCGTAGAATTCAACTTGCAGTGCTGATGAATTAATATTGCCACATGGTTTAAAAATGAATTTTACAGTAGGTTTCATAGTATACAGTTGTTGCTTCTTCAGATGTGTTATATACATTAAAGTCTTTATAAATAACCTGGAAAATAATAAAATGTGTGTGCCTATTTAGTATTTAATACATATGTGGCATTTAAAAGTGATGGTTTCATGTCTTGTTAATTTAACTTATTGTGCCCTTTGGAACACTCACTCTGTGAACTGAGTCCTGGAACAGGGCCAGGAGTTAGGGAGTATAGTCCTTTAGTCTCTGTATTTTTTTTTAGTGTGTGCTGTCCTCCATAGGGATTACTCATATGCCTGACACAAGAAATCACCAAAGGCAGCTGTGCAGGTTTTGTGTGGATGCTCCTGCGTTGGCCAGAATGAAAATGAAAAATAATAATGCTGTTTTTTTCAGCATTTTGTTTTCCCATTTTGGGAGATCAAGTGAAGAGCGTTGAATTAGTTGTGTACATACTAAATCAAGAAGCAGCCAGTCATGCTATTTAACACAACTTTATGATGTATAAACATTTTATTTTTTGGTTTTCTTCTGTGAGATAACAGCATATGCAACAAATGAAGATGATTGAATACAATATCAAACACATTTAAATGGCAAAAGTTGCTCGTTTTCATCACATTTATTTTAGTTTTGGGGTGTGTTCAACTAGCTCTCTCAATAAGCATAATTTTCTGTGTACTTTAAATAATTATAGTATAAGATAATTTAATTAGTAGGACTCCCTACAGGAAAAACAAAAAGAACCCAACCTCTTGCTTTTGCATGAGGGTGTGTAATAGGAATATACACATATAATCTGGTCTATACCAAATTACATATGGAGCCAGGACAATAATTTACAGTGAATGTAAATTCCGTTTTTAAGATCAGTCCTACCAAGGTCTCGGTCTCTCTCTCTCATTTGAGCAGACGTAGGCACACACAGAGGGAAAAAGTACGTGAATGTTCTTATGAATAAAATTCACTGATCTTTTTTAATGGTATTATAAGCCCCTTTATTCACAAATGTTAGGGGGAGAAAGTTGTGAGATTTTGCAAATAAAAATAATTTTGAAAAGTAAGTATTGTGTTTAATTATTCACACAGGTTTTCTCAAGAAAGTACAAATAACAGGCAATTAATAAAAATTGCAACCTGTTGATGGATAATTGTTTAACAGAAAAGAGGGACTCAAATTTGTAAAGTCTAGGTCATTCAGGTAGGGAACATCATTTATACTGTGATTTAGATGACAAATAGCAAAAAAAAATCATAGCAGCCAGTTCATGACCAAGTTGTAGTCAAAATTTGTTTAGATGAACAATTGTAAACAGTGAAATTTTCTAAAAATCAGAACATTTTTTTGTGGATGATGCATAAAAAAGAATACTCAATGGGTTAGATACATTATTCATAATGATTTATCCCCCCACATCTAGAGATAAGATCTGAGAACACTAGAAAATTGACAAATGTTGACAGTAATTCTCAACAACACGTCTCTCTGAGCTACTATTAAAAATGGCATAACTGCTGGAGATGGAGCAAAACTGTTTTCCAGCACTGTTACAGAAACTATGATTGAGACTTGATTCTATCCCAAATGATGTTCAGATGTAAAACATAAGCATGCTATAGCAATGCATTTGAATTAAAAAAAAATAAATAAACCCAAGGTGCTGAACTCATAAAAAATAAGTGTGTGTGTGTTGTTTTCGTGGTATTTAGCCAATCTCATGAAATCAGAGTCAGCCCCTCCAAAATCATGAGATTGGCTTAAATATGGTGAAGTTTTAAAAGTATACGTGTTTTGTTCTTTCTATTTGTCTTTTGGTTTCTGAGCTTTTAGGGTCTACTGCATGTACTGGCAACAAGCATTCAAGCTTTCTGTAAGAGTGAGGGCTGGAAACTTTTTTTTTTTTTTTTTTTAAATGAAAGCTGAGATTTTCATGCAATCTCTTCACTGCAGCAGCTGGGGCTCTAAGAAAAATATCAAATACTATGAGTTTTGTGATAGTTATGAGAGGTTGTCAGCACTTCAACTCTCCTTTCTAACCTCCTTTTACAAAAGTAAAATTGTGTTTTGTGTTTTAAACTACAGGTAGAATTTTGGCTGCACTGAAGTCAGTGGGAATTTTGCCATTGATTTCAGTGGATTCAGGATTTCACCCTATGTTTTAGTCTTTTTGTTTGTACTTTCTTTTCCAGATTTAGTTCACATTGGCTGCACTTTTCATAATCTGTACTGCTCCATGTGGAGTGCTTTCTTAGTTGCTTAGAGATGACTCAGCACAATGTAATTGGACTAGCAAACTAATGCCAAGGAGGCAGCAAAGTAATTAGGAATTTCTAACATTTAAAAATATATGTTTTGTTCTTGCTTTTTATATATTACTGTTAGGGAAATAGAAAAGCATTGATCAGAACTGAGAAGGAAGCTAAAAAAGACTGTGAGGTCAATGGGGTTAAAATGAGATGATAGTAATGGAAGCATGATTATAGATGACACCCCGCCCTCCCCCCCAAAAAAGGATGACTCTGCATACCAACGCTGAAATCCTTGTTCATTGAAATCAGTTGGAATTTTGGCATTAACTTCAATGGGTTTCACCATTAGTGCTGTTTTAATTTACTCTATTTTTCCTATGTAAATCTTTATCCCACAATGAAACGTTATGGGAATAGAAAAATGACAAAGATTAACATATTATTATACTATTAACAAACTATATGACAAAGTACAATATTTATGTAAATAAAAGTACATAACACAATATTTAGAAATCTGACCATCAGAAAAAATGTGAGAAATGAAAACCTCCAAACTTATCTAAATAAAATAAAATAAAAGACAAGAAGAAGAGAGAAAGAAAAAGGTTTTAAAACCAAAAGCAAATATTTATGTTAAATGTTTAAATGCAGGTAATGGATTTTAAAAAATTTTCTTTAATACTATGATAAAATATTTAATATTTTTGGTTATGAATACTGTTTATTTCCTACCCTTTTCTGATAGTCATTTTCCCTAATGATTTTATTGCTTTAAATATTGTATATAAATAAATATTGCAGTAAAAACAAAAAAAAAAAGTCATTAAAAAAACTCAACACCAGGAAATACAAATGTGCAGTCATAAACTTTTCAAAATTAATTTGATTACAGAAAACTTCTTTTCAAGACCTTTTGTGGTCTGGGGAAACTCAGTATTTTATAACAAAATAGACTTCTATTAGAGATAATAGACATTCATGTCATCTTTTTTTTAAGTTAACACTGAGTTAAGAGTAAAAGGTAAAGCTGCCTTCCATTTTCTTGCTGGAAGGAAGAAAGAAAGAATTTAAGACAGAAAATAACTCACTTTTCAATGACATCCAGGAGGAGGAACCATATATACTTTAAAATCTTCAAGTAAATGAGGTTTCATTTTACTTTAATTTGTATACCTTTATTGTATTGCTAAAAGATGCTGGGAATTTGTGATGAAGATAGGTTGATGTAAGCATCCTTAATTTAGAACGTGATTTCTGATCCTCTTTTCTCTTAGAAGCATAGTTCACAACCTTTTGAGGCCTGCAATCTAAAAAAAATGGTCAAAATATCATACTGCGACTCACTATATCCCACAATCCTTTTACCTCTATGTGTGGCATTTGAGTTGTGGCAAGTAATCATGAGTTCTTCGAGTGCTTGCTCATATCCATTCCAGTTAGGTATGCGCGTGCCGCGTGCACGTTCGTCAGAAGATTTTTACCCTACCCAAGCGGTGGATCGGCTGGGCACCCCCTGGAGTGGCGCCACCATGGCGCCGGATATATACCCCTGCCGACCCAACCATCCCTCAGTTCCTTCTTACCACCCGTGTCGGTTGTTGGAACAATGGAATGCGGTTTCACTGACCTCCACCTCCCTAGCTACTCGTAGTTCTCTAGTTAATTTTTATTGTTCGTAGTTAGTCTATAGTTAAGAGGGGTCCGGGGATTAGCCCCTTCCCCGCACCTGGTGCCGGGGCCCATGTCCGGTTCACCGGGTTTCAAAGCATGCTCGGCCTGTCATAAGCCGATGCCGACAGGAGATCCACATGACTCCTGCCTTAAGTACCTCGGGGAATCTCACCTGACAGATAAGTGTCACATTTGCAAGGCTTTTAAGCCGAGAACAAAAAAGGACTGGGACTTTTCGCTAAAGTGGCTCCTCATGGAGGTGGCTCTTACCCCTCCTCCTTCGGCACCGAGCGTTGGTCAATCGGTGGGCAGAAGCCCCTCCTCGGCACTGGACCATGCCGGTACTGCCAAGGCCTCTCAGCACCGGCCGTCGCCGGCACCGCGACTCAGCACCACTCCCTCTCCCCAAGGTCGAGAACACCCAAGACTCCTGCTGCTTCTGTGCCACCTGCACTGCAGCCAGAGAGCTCGTCTAAGTCGGATCGCCCAGCACCAACACCTGCCGCGGCACCGACGACGTCGGCACCGTCGATTCCAGTCCCACGAGGGCCATCGAGTCGGGTGCCTGACAGCTCCCCAGCATGCGCCATGGTTGAACTTACTGTTCCCTCCACGTCAGAGACATTCTCAACGGCAAGGGATCTGATTGCCATGACAGAGTCGACCCTGCCTCAACCCCCGGCACCGCTGGTGCAAGTAATACAGTCTATCGGCAAGCCTGCCTTGATAAGACCAACCTCTGTCAGCGCAGCAGAGCGGCACCGTTCATGATCATGGTCCCGCAGAAGCTCCAGGTCCCGTTGGCGCTCCCGCTCCCAACGCCGCTCACGGTCCCAGTACTGTTCTCCTCCTCGGTACTGGTTGCACTTGCGGCACCGGTCGGTATCCTGTTCTCTGGCCCGCTACTCTCGGCCTCGTTCCAGCTCCCGGCACCGTTCCAGGCACCGTGACTCCAGTGGCCGCTCCCGACGTCGAGCCTCAAGATCTCGGTCGACCTGCCAGCACCGCTCCAGTCGCAGGTCCCGATCTCGTTCCTGGTACCGGTACGCCTCCCGGTACCGGTCCCCGGTGCCAAGTAGGGAAAGGTCTGCCAGAGACTCTGCCCAGGGCTTTTCAGCACTTCCATGGCCATCCAGACACGCATCAGTGTCTTCCCACGCGGACAGTTCTTATGCTCAGGACCGCGATTCTGATGTGCCCACTAGAGTCTTCCAAGAGACCCGGGCCCAGGACCAAGACCAAGGACCCCATCAGTGGTCTTTCTGGACACCTTGGGCATACCACAAGGCCCAAGGTGTACCAGTAGTTCCGTCCCGCTCTGTCTCATCAGAGCATCGAGTGCCAGAGACGACGGTTAGCCATTCCCCTCCGACTGCTGCGGAGGAAGCCCCAGTTCACCCACTGGACTCCCAGGTTCCTCTGGAGCAGGAGATCGCCCAAGAGCAACAGGCCACCCAGGACCCGCTCGTCGCTGGCATCTCCTCTTCCTCTTCTCCAGATGAGGCGGCGGCAGGAACATCCTCCTCGGGCCCTCCTCCAATCGACCTGAGAGCCCATCAGGACCGCCTAAGGAGGGTAGCACTCAATATGAACCTCCAGGTGGAGGAGGTCCTGGAGGTAGAGGACCTGGTAGTGGACATTCTATAGGCGGATGCCCCCACTAGAGTGGCCCTACCGTTTATTCGGACCATCCAGGCCAATGCCAATACTATATGGCAGTCCCCCAGCCTCTATCCTCCTGCGGCAGGGGAGTCGAGCGTAAATATATGGTGGTCCTCTAAAGGGTACGAGTATTTGTATGTCCATCCTCCTCCCTGCTCACTAGTCATGTCCGAGTCCCATTAATGAGAGGAATGCACCATGGCCAGCAGGTGCCAGCCCCAAAATCAAAGAGGCTAGGTGAATGGACATCTACTCGGCCGCAAGGTGTACTCTGGCAGGGGCCCTACAGCTCAGGGTGGCAAATCAACAAGCCTTGCTTAGCCGCTATAATTATAAACCTGGGTGGCGGTGGGTAAGTTTACGGAGCTTCTCCTCAAGACTCCCGCCAAGAGTTCGCTGGCCCTCTTGAGGAGGGAAAAAGGGGCCAGAACTTCCCTCCAGGCCTCGTTGGATGCAGCAGATTTAGCAGCCAGGACTCTGGTCTCAGGTGTTGACATGAGGCAGCATCTCGGCTTCAGGTTTCAAACCTCCCAACCGAGCTGCCAGTAATGCCATTGAAGGACTTACCATTTTGATGGTAAAGGCCTCTTTCGAAAAGACCCCTCTGAAAGGAGAACAGAGGTATAATGCGTTTCTCTGGCAGCATAGGCTTGGTGACCCAACGCAGGCCTTTCCGTCGCCCCAGCCTCACCGCCCATATACTGATGCCTAGACAAAGGGCCTCGTTCACGCGGGGGAAAAGACTTAGGACACAACTTCAGGCTGCAATAAGCGTAGCTGAAGTCGACATACTTAAGATCGGATTACTCACCCGTCCTCACCGGTGGTTCCGGAATCGATATAAGCGCGCTCGGGGATCGATATATCGCGTCTAGATGAGACGCGATATATCGATCCCCGAGCAATCGATTTTAACCCGCCAATACGGCGGGTAGTCTAGACGTAGCCAAAGAGAGGACTTTGGCAGGCGGCGCGGTTGAGGTGATCGCAGACGACCGTCAGGACCCCAAGGGGGCCAAAATCAGGGTCTCTTGAAACCACCACCGGGACCAAAGACGAACTTTTGAAGATACGCCGGAGGGAAGCATACCAGTTACAGGGCAGGATCCCTCTCCTCCCTTCTCCAACTGTCTCTCCTACTTCCTCTCAGTTAACTTCAGATCGCTGGGTCCTACTCACGGTGGAGTATGGGTACCACCTCCAATTTATTTCAACCCCACCCTCCAAACCTGTCCCTCTTCGGGGACCCATCTCACGAGCAATTCCTCTTACAAGAGGTGCAGACGCTCCTCGCCATAGGAGCCATAGAGGAAGTACCGATGGACGAAAGGGGCAAGGGGTTTTCCTCCCATTATTTCCTAATCCCCAAGTCGAAGGGAGGTCTCAGACGTATTCTAGACCTGCGAGTACTCAACCAATTTATGATAAAGTTGAAGTTCCACATGGTATCCCTGGGGACAATTATCCCGTCCTTGGATCCTGGAGACTGGTATGCTGCCCTTGATATGAAGGATGCATACTTTCACATCGCCATCTTTCCTCCGCACAGGAGATACCTCTGCTTTGTAGCCAACCATCAGCACTTCCGGTTTACGGTCCTGCCGTTTGGCCTTTCTGCAGCCCCAAGGGTATTTACAAAGTGTATGGCCGTAATCGCCGCCTACCTCCGCCGATGTCGGATACATGTTTTTCCATATCTGGACGATTGGCTCACCCGAGGGGCCTCCGAGACACAAGTCACTCCGCATGGGGGCATCATCAAGGACCTATTCACACGTCTAGGCTTCATGATCAATATAGAAAAATCCACTCTGGTTCCCACGCAGAAGTTAGACTTCATAGGAGCTATCCTGGACTCCAATCTAGCCAGAGCCTGCTTACCACAGCCACGGTTTCAGGCGATGGCAACAATTATCCGAGGTCTACAGAATTTCCTGACGACTTCGGGTTGCACTTATCTCGGTCTCCTGGGTCACATGGCTGCCTGCACGTTTGTAACCAAACACGCCAGGTTCCGCCTCCGTCCTCTCCAAGTTTGGCTCAACTCGGTATACCGCCCGGGCAGGGACCCAATAGACACAATAGTCACCATTCCCTCGAGCACCCTAGGCTCCATAGAATGGTGGCTAACTCCCTCCCTGGTGTGTGCAGGGATGCCGTTCCATCCGCCCCAACCCTCAGTGTCCCTGACGATGGACGCGTCGTCTCTCGGCTGGCGTGCTCACCTCGGTCACCTTCGTACTGAAGGCCTTTGGTCTTCTCAGGAGCTGGCATTACACATAAATGTCCGAGAACTTAGAGCAGTCCGCCTGGCGTGCCAGGCATTCCAGCAACAGTTGCGAGGCCGTTGTGTCTCAGTGTTTACAGACAATGCAACGGCCATGTACTATGTAAACAAACAGAGAGGGACACGGTCCTCCCCCCTTTGTCAGGAGGCCATCCAACTCTGGGACTTTTGCATAGCCCACTCGATAGATCTGGTAGCGTCCTTTCTCCCAGGTGTTCGGAACACCCTGGCGGATTGACTCAGCAGGTCTTTCCTTTGTCACGAGTGGTCGATCTGCCCAGATGTTATGCATTCTGTTTTCCAGAAGTGGGGATTTCCCCACACAGACCTGTTCGCTTCCCGCGAGAACAGGAAATGCCAGATGTTCTGCCCCTTCCAAGGTCTTTCCTCGGGGTTGATCTCGGACGCTTTCCTGATGCCATGGAAGAGCCAGCTCCTTTATGCCTTCCCACCATTCCCGCTGGTTCACAAGGTCCTGCTGAAACTCCGCAGGGACAGAGCGCGCATCATCATGATCGCTCCAGCATGGCCCAGGCAGCACTGGTATACCACGTTGCTCGACTTGTCAATAGCCAACCCAATTACCCTGCCACTCCACCCAGACCTCATAACTCAGGACCACGGCAGGCTTCGCCACCTGGACCTGCAGGCTCTTCACCTCACGGCATGGCTGCTGCGTGGCTAAACCAATGAGTTACGTTGCTCTGAATCAGTATGACAAGTTCTCCTGGGTAGCAGGAAGCCTTCCCCCGGTCGACGTACCTGGCTGAGTGGAAGCGTTTCTCCTGCTGGTGCAAAACTCTTAATCTTACTCCCACTGAGGTCTCGATCCCCTCTATTCTGGACTACCTCTGGTCTCTCAAACAGCAGGGCTTAGCAGTATCATCACTGAGGGTACATTTGGCAGCCATCTCTACCTTCCATTCAGGAGAAGGTGGTTGTTCCGTGTTCTCACGCCCTATGGTTTCGAGGTTCCTCAAGGGCTGGAGCGCTTATACCCTCAAGTACACCACCCAGCCCCGACCTGGGACCTCATCCTGGTTTTAACCAGACTTATGTCTCCCCCATTCGAGCCGTTAGCAAACTGCTCGCTGCTATACCTGTCTTGGAAGACAGCTTTCCTCGTAGCCATTACATCGGCCAGACGAGTCTCCGAGCTTAGGGCTCTTATGGTGGATCCACCGTACACTGTGTTCCACAACGACACGATGCAGTTGCGACCGCACCCGGCTTTCCGCCCTAAGATGGTTTCGGCATTTCATGTTAACCAGGACATCTTTCTCCTGGTCTTCTTCCGGAAGCCACACTCAACGTGATGGGAGCAACAATTGCACTCCCTGGATGTCCGTAGAGCGCTCACATTTTATATTGAGCGGACAAAACCATTTCGTAAAACACCCCATCTCTTTGTCACGGTAGCAGACTGAATGAAAGGCCTACCTGTTTCCTCTCAGAGGATCTCATCTGGGGTGATGGCATGCATCCACACTTGTTATGATTTGGCTCATATTTCCCCAAGCCACATCACCGCACATTCTACCACGGCTCAGGCTTCATCTGCCGCCTTCCTGGCTCGTGTAACTATCCAGTATATATGTCGTATAGCTACCTGGTCCTCAGTCCACACCTTTGCTTCGCATTATGCTCTGGTTCAACAGTCAAGAGATGATGCAGCCTTTGGCTGAGCAGTTTTACATTCTGCCACATCTCACTCCAACCCCACCGCCTAGGTAAGGCTTGGGAATCACCTAACTGGAATGGATATGAGCAAGCACTCGAAGAAGAAAAGACGGTTACTCACCTTTGTAACTGTTGTTCTTTGAGATGTGTTGCTCATATCCATTCCAAACCCACCCTCCTTCCCGACTGTCGGAGTAGCTGGCAAGAAGGAACTGAGGGGCGGTTGGGTCGGCAGGGATATATATCCGGCGCCATGCCGGCACGACTCCAGGGAGCGCCCAGCCGACCCACTGAGTGTTGCTAGGGAAAAAATCTTCTGACGAACATGCACGCAGCGTGCGCACACGTAACTGGAATGGATATGAGCAACACATTTCAAAGAACAACAGTTACAAAGGTGAATAACCGTCTTTAATTTTGGGATAGTAGGTGGGGGTTGCTAGGACTTTGGGTGTTGTTGAGGTTGTTTCTGGGAAATAGTGTGCCTTGGGTGAGGGGTTGGTCCTGGGTAGGGGTTGTTGGGTCATCGGGAGAGCAGAGCAAAGATGGGGCCTGGAGCAGAGGTTAGATCAAGCAGTACAGTGGTAGGTGGGAGGGAGGGAGCTGTTTTTGTTGTTGTTTTTCTCCTACCTTGATTCAATCTGGGTTCTAGCAGCTTCAGAATTTCACTGAAGATGAATTCCAAGTTGTGAGTGCCACTTGGGAAGTAATGCCCTAGACTAGCCTTCCATTAACCATTCCTTAGCACTAGATCCCATCTGTCTTTCAACCCGTAAACTGACCTCAGGGCATAGGCTCCATCTACCCTTGATGAGGATGATTTGGTGTGAGTGTCCTAATCTGAGGAAGCAAAGAAGAGGGACAGGGCTTAAAGGTGTACTCATCTTCACACATGGAGTGCTCAGGTTATCTATGGACACCGTCTGGCAATAGAATAAATACGGGTTAATTTAAAACAAACCTGTACTTACCTGGTTTAAAAGAAATCTTGAAACTTTCACTGAAAATTGTTTTAAACTGCAGAACAAGCTCTTCCTTTCTGACTTAATGTTAGCTAATAGCAAAATGACAACTTTTAAAAAATTAGCTCGTAGGCCTCCACGACAACGGACAAATAAGAACAATTTGTTTATTAATATTTATTTTTAATTGTGGTACATATTATTTTATTGATATCTGTACACTGTTAAGAAAACACTGGAGCTATTCTTTTAAATATGTATTTTTTAATAATTACATTGGAATTTTAAAACACACTGCTGCTTCATAACATGCCAAATACATGGGGCAAAGTTCACCTTCAAGGCTACCTGATGGGAGTCTTTGACTTCCTGAGACTTTGGATCAGGACCTTGATATTTTACTGTTATGAAAAATTGTTCTTGAAAGCTTTATTCTCTATTTTCTGTTTTAATTGTGATATTTACAATGGAAGAATGTAACAAAGAAGGCAGGGGAATCCAAGAGAAAAGTGCTTTAGTTGGAAAGTAGCCATGCCTCTGATGGATTCACCCTTTCCCCATTGTCTGTGTTATAGTTTTACAAGCTGCAACAAACTCTTCCTCTCCTTAGCTGGAATGAGAAAGAGTGTGCATTTGCATTATTGGGAGCATCTAAGGCAAGAGAGTGATGATAAGAGAGCAACTGTTACTTAACGGGATTGTCTTTTTGACTATGAATGGACTCCAGATGCATGAGCATATCAGATGTGTTGACTGCTTTCATCTAGCCTTTGGTGATGGACACATCAGATGTACAATGTGAGGATGCCAACAGCTATTTTAATGTTTTTTGCAAAAGGAAAGATGACGTTGTGGTTAAATGTCTGGACTTAGACTCCTGTGATCTGGGGTAAAATAAATTCAAAAGCACCGAAATCCTATTTTCAGAAGGGACCTAGGGCAGCTCTGCACTACCACTTAAGTCAATCTATCTTACCTTGCTTAGGGGTGTGAAAAAGCCACCTCCCTGAGTGATGCAAGTTACAGCAATCTAAGTGCTGTCCACACCAGCGTTGGGTCAGCTTTGATGCTCTCCCGACGACATAGCTTTCACCTCTTGAAGAGATGATGTAATTATGCCAATAGGAGAGAGCTGTCCCATCAGCATAGAGCGTCTTCACCAGACACGTTACAGCCATCACAGCTGCATCAGTGCAGCTGTGCCCATGTAGCAGTTCTAGTGCAGACCTGCCCCTAGACTCCTGAGTGACTCAACCATTTTTTTAAATGGGATCCTAAGCAGCATAGTCCTTTAACTTTTTTTACACCATGTTCAATTTTCTACTCTACCACAGACATCCTGTAAGACCTTGTGCAAATTCCTTAATTACTTGGTGCATTCTCCCATTATGCAGTGCCTAATGCTCTGTGTTTGACGTATCTCGGTGCTATTGTAATATTAGCAAGAGATATACAGCCTCAGGGTACATCTACTGTGAAAACATTACGGTGGCACAACTGCAGTGCTGCAATTGCGCTGCTGTAGCTCTTCAGTGTAGACACTACCTATGCCAACAGGAGGGAATTCTTCCATTGACCTATCACTCTCTACTCTGTGTGTGTTGGTGGGTAGATCAGCCTAGCTACTTCTCTCACACCCCTCAGAGTTTAGCAAGGTGTGTTAATTCCCACTTATAAGCTAATTGGCTTTCGAACTGTACTAACGTCACACATCCTGAGCACTGGAAAGATTATGTCAGAATGGTAGATAATGGTAATATAAAATATCTTTCACATTCATTTGAATTTGATGTGATGGACAGTTAAAAAGATGGTCAAGGAATTTATTCTAGAATATTAGTGAAATAACAGACAAGAATTTTGAAGAATTAAATAGCAAGCTAGGTATCGGTAGTTCTAAAATATTTTCCATTCTGGGGCTGTTTTTCAAAAGCAAGCATCCAAAACTCCCCTCAAAACACTGTACATAGAAATACAATTATTGTGTTCTGAGAAGAATACTTCAGTTTTGTACTATGATAGTATTTTCATAATGTACATATTGTTAATAGGCATAATATGGATTAATACGATTTTGTTAGCAATATTCATTTTATTTAGAAGCTTGTTTGATTTGACAGGTAGTACAAGTATTCCAAATTTACACACTGGTTATATATTTCAGTTGCCTTATTCATTTAAAAGAAACATAAAGGTATTAAATAATTTTGCATTAGATCTTTACTTGTGAATTCGGTTGCATGTTTCATAGCCAATTAAAAATCAAACTGAAAAAAAATAACAATTTACATAGATGCATAGTGGCATGTGGGTGGGGTTCATTAATTCAACTAATTTGTATCTGAAATCTAGGTTAATCTTATTTGCTATGCTTCTAAATCAGAAAATAATTGCCTAATTGTGAATTACACATTAATTAAAGCTCAAGTGTGATTTCAAAGGATGACCACATTTGGATTTGTGCAGGATATTCAACTGAGGAAATATTCATTTATTCTAGACTTCTGAAATAAGTGTTTCACACATGCTGGAGAAAATATCACATGCTGAGTTAGTCATATTGTAGTTTTAGTGAGCCATTTTCATTTGAAAATACATTGTCTACTGTTTTGTTATTTTTATCTTCATTGTTTTCACTACTTATTTAGCAGATTGGAAGAAACCTCTTTCCCTTCCTATTTTTTCTTCCAATATTGTGCAATTTTTTAACCACATATATCATTAGCCATCATGAACACCTTTTATTCTCTGTATTCCTACTTACCAGGATGCTAAAAAAATGTGCGCAGCTCTGAGGGCAGAGCTTTGGCTGAAAGTAACCCAACAAGAGGAGCTCACACATTACTTTGTTTTGTTAATGTAAATTAGGGACTACTTTTATTTATAAATTAGTCTGAACATAATTTCTCAGCATCATAATGGTGGAATTGTGTTGAAAATAGGTGTGTTTTATTCAGGGGACATCTTCCATTGGACTACAATTCAAAATGCATTCCTAAAACACTTCAGAGTGTCTTTTTAATGTTTTTTGGATCATGACAGATAATCCTGTTGATGAAAATTGGTGATGTGTTCATTTACAAGTGGGTAACTGTATTGCAGACCAGTGCATATTATTAATATCTCTCTGATGACTATTACAGTGAAATTAGTTCACAGATGTGGTATTCATACTTTATGTAACTGAAGGACAGTTTGGCAGTTTATGGACAATACTGAATTTGTGTAAAATTGAGCAGATTGCTGCTGCCCTAACTGCATAACAGATTACAACCTGCGGAGACTACAGGAATCAAGAGGCAACACTGAATGCTGAGACAAGAATGAGCTAATTTTTTTAGAATTCTGAATACCGTATTGAGTTTATGGACTGCACTTTGGTAACTTCTGTTCCATAACTTTGACTGACTGGAACTTTCACCTTGATTGAGAAATAGAATAAAAGGACAAAGAAAGTATGCTATGAAGCAACATTGTTCATAACGGAGGTTACTTGTGAAACAGACAAATAACATACCAATGTCAAGTGTTGTCTGTGTTAATGGCTGCAAACATGATCTCCGAGTGGGATACATCACATGCCTATTGGTAGCAGAACCCACTTTGCATAAGATTCTCAGTTAGGGTGACCAGATGTCCTGATTTTATAGAGACAGTCCCGATATTTGGGGCTTTTTCTTACATAGGCTCCTATTACTCCCACCCCCTGTTCCAATTTTTCACACTTGCTATCTGGTTACCCTACTCTCAGTGCATCTGTAAAATATTTATCCTCTATTATTAAATATTATATCTTGATTAGTTTAGTGATGATCATCAGTATAACAGTAATTAATGTATAGAAAAATCATAATGTAACACTTAAATTATATACCTAAGGAGATGTGAATGACAGTATATGTTTCCTTGTCATGTACAGTAAACACTTTGAACCAAATTCCGTTCTCTGTTACTAGATACACATACGCACATTTGTGTATACATTCAGCTCTTATTGACTTGAATGTAGTCTCTGAAGGTAAAATTAGAATGTTTCTTATCATTGTGAATGTGCTCTCTTACTACAGGTGACTTATATTTTCATTAATTCCTTTTTGTTGTCGGATATGAAATTCTGTGGAGTGGGTGCTGTCACTTTACAATGGTATGCTTTGAACAAGTTGGTTTAGTCCATGACCCTGAGAGAAAAAGAATGACCATAATGGGTCAGACCAATGGTCCGTCTAACCCAGTATCCTGTCTTCTGACAGTGGCTGCTGCCATGTGCTTCACAGAGAATGAACAAAACAGGGCAATTTATTGAGTGTTCCATCCACTGTAGTCCAGTTCCAGCTTCTATCAGTCAGATGTTTAGGGATGCCAAGAGCATTGAGTCAAGTATCAGAGGGGTAGCCGTGTTAGTCTGTATCCACAAAAACAATGAGGAGTCCGGTGGCACCTTATAGACTAACAGATTTATTTGGGCATAAGCACTGGGTTGTGTCCCTAACCCTCTGGCTAATAGACATTGATTGACCTATCCTCCATGAACTTATCTAGTTCCTTCTTGAACCCAGTTGTACTTTTTGCCATCACAGCATTCCCTGGCAATGAGTTTCACAGGTCATTTTGTATTATCTAGAGACTTTGCCACGACATTGTTTACCTCTTTTTCCAGATCATTTATGAATATGTTGAACAGCACTGTTCCCAGTTCAGATCCTCAGGAGACTCTGTTATTTATATCTCTTGACTGAAAATACTGACCATTTATTCCTATCCTTTGTTTTTCATCTTTTAACCAGTTACTGATCATGACTGGGCCTTCCCTTTCATCTTATGACTGCTTACTTTGCTTAAGAACCTTTGATGTGGGAGCTTGTCAAAAGGTTTCTGAAAATTCAAGTATACTATATCGACTGGATCATCCTGGTCCACATTTAATTTGTGGCAAACTAGGGTGTGAATCGACCTCTTGATAGCCTGCCACAAACTAACTGTCCGTGTGGACTCTGCTTAGGTGCATTAACAGTTCATTAATGTTTAATCTAGTTTGCTTTCAAACTGTTAATGCTCGTCAGCAGGGTTCACACAGATAGTCTGAGGTAGGCTAGTGTGAGGTTGAGTCCTGTAAATTAAATGTTCATATAGACAAGCCCTAAGTTTGTGAATGGAAGTCAGGGAATGTCCTTTTATTCTGTGTTTGTACAGCACCCAGCACAGTGGAGTATAGTGCCTAGCACAATGGGGTCTTTATCCTGATTGGGGTCTGTAGGCATTAGTGTAATATTGTAATAATAATAATTAATTAATAAGGAGCAGGAGGGAGATTGAAGATTGAATATGTTAGCTGTCTGTGACTGAAATCCTGTGTATCTCAACTTCTTTCCTGCTCGTGGAGCTAAATCTTGTTCGATAAAAATTTTAATTGATGTATTTTGTTTTTCTCACATTATGTTGTCTTTAAACGTGCATTTTGTGCTTTATGTTTTAAAAGATTTATTAATTGGGTGAATCTTCTACCTTTATATATTTTGCAAATACATATTTTATATACTGGACTAAGTGATTTGTCAGTGTGTTTTCTGAAACACTGTGCTATACCATGCAGCAACTCTCTGGCTTCCATTGTTCAAAGAGACATTTTCAGATTCCTGTTTAATTTGGCTATTTTTGCACTGTACAGATGTGATGAGAACAAAATATAAGGTGTGCCATGTTAAGGAATTTATAAAAACAACAAAAACCCTACTAGTAATTTTTACTTGAAGGGATAGCATTTTTGAGACTTTTTGGTTAGTTTTAAAAACAAGGAAGAATTATCATTGCCCCTTTAAGAAATGAGTGGACTAAAACAGACTGAAATAAAATGGATCAGCCAAAAAAAAAAAGTGCAATTTTCAGTATCCAACCTACTAGCTTGTCAAGAAATTGTTCCAGGGATTTCCAGTTTGCAAGAAACTGCCAGCTGTGGATTTTAACCAGAAAAGCCATGCCATATACAAGGGTGTACTGTAGGATTTGGGGGAAGTAGAATTCCAGAGACAAGTGTAACTGAACTTGAGGCTTCGTTTTATGAAAAGAGGTAACTATAAGTATAAAGTGACAGAAGAATCCTGGGAAGTGTAACGTAGGCACAGCATGGGCCCAGAGGTAGTGAGAACAAAAGCAGAGATTTAGGCTTGTCTACACAGTGGGATTTTTGCAGATTAAGTTTGTGTGGACTAACTCTTGCAGAATAACTATTTCAAAATAATTGTGTCCGCATGGCCAGCTTTTGCTTACTTCTGTCTGAATCATTGTGTATACATGGCACTGCCCTTTTTTGATACAGACATCCAGCATTCTGGAAAGGTATCCCAGGGTGCTTTGTCCTGCTACTGGACTCTGTGCGTTTTGGGATTTTTTTCACAGCTCATTGTGGGACATCTACCACGTGCTACTGGAAGTCAGGGACTTGAGGTCACAGGAGTAAATTCCTGTGATTCCTCTCTGTGTGTCCCATGATACTCCTGTCTTTTTTGAGTCAGTGCCATTTTGCAACTGCTGTCAGCCAGCGTGAGGGGAACACAGCTGAGTGCTGTGGTCCAGGCACTTGTTAAAACACAGTATTTGGAATCATGCATCTGAGTGGCTTTGGCTTTGGAAGCCAGCCACTGTGCCGCTGAGTCATTTTCAGTAGAGCGGGAGGAAGAAGAGGATGAAATCAGCAACTAATTGTGGATAAAGCTTTTTTGGAGCAGCTGCACTTGGGAAAGGTCAGTGATGCTGACCGACAATGGAGGCAGAATTTCAGGATGCAAAAAGCTACTTTCAAGATCTGCTTGAAACTCACTCAGGAGCTGCAGTGCCATTACACCAACATGAGAGATGTCTTCAGTGTGGAGAAGCCATTGCTATCCTGAAGCTCACTACTCCTGTTTGCTACCAATCAGTAACTAACCAGTTTGGTACATCAACTGTTGGGGTTGTTGTCATGGATGTGTGATTTGCTATAAAGGAAGTGCTTATGGCATGGGTCATAAATATTGGCAGTGCACAGGAGGTTAATAGATTTGTGCAGTTGAGCTTTGTGAATTGTATTGGCGCCACTGATGGGACCCATGTGTCTATTCTTTGTCATCTCCACAGGCCTCCTTGTTTATAAACAGAAAGGGGTATATCTTCATGGTGCTGGAAGGCCTGGTTGATCACTGTAGCAGGTTCACTAATATTAATGTAGGGGTCTGGAAAGGCCCATGATACAGGAGACTTTCAAAACTTACACCTAATTTATTTAATGAAAAATGGAAATTTCACTCCCAGGACCTCTCTGCACATTAATGGTGTTCTGATTCTCTGCAGTTTACTCTCTGTTTACCTGGCTTTTGAAGCCTTTTCCTGGACACTTAGACAGGAGAAAGGTTCTGTTCAACTATACCTTGAGTAGCTGTAGAATGACAATGGAGTGTGTTTGGAAGAGATGGCTGCTGAACAATATCTGCCATGTATGAGAACTGCTTGCTGCGCTTGCATAACATTTGTGAGAGCAAGGGAGACAGCCTCATCGATGGGTGGGAGATAGAGGTCTAGAGACTTTCAGATCCCTTTGAACAGCCAGAAGGGCTTCCTGTGCAAATTTCAGCAAATTGTCTGAACAATAGGATCAGGGATGCCTGGACACCTCTTTTGAGGCAAGAAGAAGAAATGTTGAAATACAATTGGATTATGCGTTGGGGTGGGGTTTCATTAAACTGTGTGTATGGATTTAGTGAGATAGAAGTTTATATTGCTTTTTAAATGCTTTGTACTATGGTTTTTGAAAAGGGCATTTTACTATGTGTATAGAATATGTGATATTATATGAAATTTTGTGAAACTTTTGTCAAGAATAACCTTTACGGAACATCAAATAGCGCAAACAATAAAAACGTATTGAAAAAAACTGCAAACTTTTATCCATTGTAACACAAACCCCAACATAAAACAATGCAAACTATGCAAAATTATGCAAAACACTGCATACTTTCTACAACATTACAGTGCAAAGCCACACCACATGACAAAAAAAAGTACTATGTCCACACATGTTGGTGATGCACTGGTCATAGGCATATGTGGGATTTCTTCCTAGTGCTTTTGCCTTGCCATGTGCTATGGCACAGGAAGAAATCATTGTTTGTGATGGAGGTGAAAGAAGTTCCCGGTAGTCACTGTTTTTCAGAATCCTGTGGTGTCAGGTGAGAAAGGAAATGTCTATGGTTTGAGCTTTGGGAAGGGTGCTGCTGCTCTTAGTATGCATTGTTCTCCCTAGGCTGCAGGAGAGGACTGAGCTGGGGTGGAGGTGGTTGCGCAGTGGCAGAACACTGCATCAACACGTTCTGCATCAAGATAGTTGGTATTTGTGTGAGCTCCAGGAGGTGTCTCTGCATCATCCTGCCCCTCTTTGCACGTTCTCTGTCCTTCTGCATCTCTGCAAGGAGAACTTCCCTCCACTCCTCTGTTGTCTGATCTCTCTTCTGAGATGTTATCATGAGGTCCCCAAACATTTAGCCTTTGGTCTTCCTTTTCCTGCCCCAGAGAGGAGTCAGGTGTTCCGCTGTTGATTATGGTTCTGTCCTTCAAGACCGCCGGGTGTCAGGTGCGGAAGCTGAGAAACAGAATAAATAGTTATTGAAGTGATTCATGTCTCCATGGCAAC
This sequence comes from Chelonoidis abingdonii, assembly GCF_003597395.2. Classification (NCBI taxonomy): domain Eukaryota; kingdom Metazoa; phylum Chordata; order Testudines; family Testudinidae; genus Chelonoidis; species Chelonoidis abingdonii. Next base: position 51,860,178 of record NC_133769.1, on the reverse strand, counting down.
AATGACACAACGTTGCTTCTTCCTCAGATTTGGAATGCCATTTCAATAGTCTCTTCCCAGTCTGGGGAGAGCTTAGAGATAGTAAGAATTGTTTCACCTTACTTCTCCTTCGTATAGGAACACTGTTCTAATCCTAGGCTGTCAGTGCATTGGGTGGCTGGGGTAGGCAGTGGCATTTGGGTGGGATTTGGCTGGTGGTTTCCAGGGGTTAGGAATCTAGGTGTGGTGAGAAAGATTTGGAGGTTTGCATAGTGAGGGGAATAGCACAGGGGGTTGGTGCTGGGGTGGCAGATGGCCAGGGGAGATGAAAATATCATGGAAATAATTTGTGCAGAGCTGGAATTCTCTGCTATGGTTGGCATTCTGAGCTTATGCAGAGAAGAGACTAGAAGCTGAGCTCACATCCACCTAAAATGGCGGAATCCACTGGACAGCCAGAACAAAAGTTTGTTGAAACTACCAATACAGTTTTATAGTAATACAGCACATAATACTTATTGGCAGAGGTTCCCTCCCTGGAACTATCATGCTGAGTTTAGGCATGGGTTTCAGGAGCTGCCTGTTCTTCAGGGTCTGGCTCAGGCTCTTGCACGACGAAGAGATCTGATTTTCACTGGACATCTTCTCCACTCCAGAATCCTGGTTGAGGTTGTCCTTGGTGCCTTCAGCATTGTCCAGATCCAGAATATACTGGGATTCAGTGAAGGCCTTCTTCATAAATCCCACTCAGCTCCTCATAGTATGGTCAGGCGCTTGGAGCACTCCCAGAGGTCCCGTTTCTGTCCTTGGCTTTTTTATAGTTCTGCTGGAGCACTGTCCCTTTGCTGTGGCATTGAGCCTTGTCCCAGGTGACCCCTCTCAGCCATTTGCTTAGTTAAATGTTTGTAGATTTTCATATTATGGTGGTTGCTGTTGAAGGAGGACTCCCATCTCACCAGAGCACAAGGAAATCCATGACTTGTTCATGGCACAAGGATGCACAAGGCATAATTGTTGTAATGCTCCAGGAGTGTGTAATTGCAAATGGGATGCTTCTGGCTGCACACTAGCATATAAATGGGGAGGTAACATCTGGCCATTGTGACCCCCAAGCAGTAGAGAGTGCATGGGTAAACAGACAGGTCAATCCTGGTGTGAAGCACTGTAGTGTGACACGCCAGTGGGAGAACTGAAAAGTTAATTCAAAATATAGATGCATGCACACAGCCTTTTCCCACACAAACGCGTTAAAAAAACCCAATAAAATCCAAAAAAACAGAAGTGGTTTTCCAATTTGCACTAACTAGCCAGTTAATTAGGAAGAAGAATTGTGTTATGTGAACACAGCCCACTTTAACTGAAAAAATCGCTGTTAGTCCAAAATAAGATTCTTGTGTAGATGAGCCTTTAGTTGAAGTTGTGGAATGCTGGAAGTCATCAGAAAGAGACAGTGAGAGCCAATAGGAGTATGGCTGTCAGTAGCTGCTTGGAAAGACAGAGGTTTGGATTTGGAAGCCGAAGGGATAGTATAGTTGTGATATTTTGTTTATACAAATCTGAGATTCACTTTATTGCCTCTTTAAAAAAAAAAAAAAAAAAAAAAAAAAAAGAGAGAGAGAGAATTGACCAAAATTCAATAACTTTTAAACATCAACATTTATTGATTTTTTTTAAATTACTTTAATCCTGAGCCTTTCTGACAGATTGTAGGCAAAAGGAGTGAAATTACTTGATTTTCAGAGATGATGAGCAGTCACAAATCCCACTGAATTCAAGTAGTTGTGAAAACCACACCCTAAAAATACTTACTGTTAATACTTCCAGAAGAAAATCCTGCCTTGTTTTCAGACTAATAGGAAGTACTCCTATAGCCAGTGCAGATTATTTTGAAAGGACACTGGCTCTGGGTTTGAATACCTAAAGAAAACAACTGTTTTCATGTTAAATAACATGGAATAGTTATTGATGTTAAAAGTTAAGATGTGCAGTTACCTTTTCTGAAATAATAATTGATTAAAAAAAATCTCTATAGGGAGACAATTTGCCACGGTAAACAGAGTTCAAGACAGATGTAAGATAATTTTTGAGTACCAAATATATTTATCTAGATCTCTCTAATTTATTCTAATCTAACCTATTTTGTGTACTGCGTGTACTAATATGTAATTTACCCATCCCAGTACTTCTTTTTATGTGACCCCCATCATTATAGCAGCTGAGAGTCTCCTAAATATTAAATAAATAAATATACTAGTAACTAGATGGTTCTCTTTCTTTCTTTACAGTAGGAGAATTAGACTAACTAGTTTACATAATTTTGTTTGCTTTTGTGTGCGTGTGTGTGTGTGTGTGTGTGTGTGTGTGTGTGTGTGTGTGTGAGAGAGAGAGTTGATTGTGATGTGTAACCTAAGTAGAATAACTAAGTTTTCCCTTTACTTTTTCAAGTAGTGAGGTCTGTGGTCCTTCCTATCTCTCAAGGGAGAGAATTTAATAGCAGCGCTTCTGCGGCAGAACTTTAAAGTGCTTTGTGTGGTCACGGTGCAGTGGTGGGCGAAAGCTCTCCCAGCACTCTAAAAAAAACCTGCCTCAACGAGGGGCGTAGTTCTTCCATCCCATTAATAACCGTTGTTCCCTGAATTTCATCCAGTTTCTAGTCTTGAGCTACCTAGAACTGCAATAGGTTTCTGCCTAGGTCCAAAGCAATTAGGATGCTATAACTAGTTGTATGGTAATTTGATCTTAAAGAGAGCAGAGCATTGGTTTGGTTTGGGGCAAATACTCAATGTAAACACACAGGTGGGGAAGCAGTCCCTGAGAGGAAAATCATTATGCAAAAATAAGAATGCATGGTGTAGTTGGCTATGCCACTGCACTTCAGGTTGAATATGTACACTCTGATATATTTTAAATACCTCAGTGTTGTGTGCCTGACAGAAGAGCAAACTACTTTTGCCCATGTCCTCATAGGGAAAGGAGAAGAACGGGGGGCGTGAAGATAAAAGGGAGAATGGAATTCGAGCAAAGGAGAATTTACTCACCTAAGATAAACCCATAGGCTGCAGAAGACAGGGAAGACTTGGAGAAAGACACTACCAGGGTGCCAGAAAGATACTTTTAAGGATCAGCTTTACTTTATGTATTTCACAACTTTCCTATTCTCAGGTGTATTCATCTTATTCTTCTGTGCAGATCCATTATGACTGTGAATTCCTGTATATTAAATATACTAAAAATTAACAGCCTCTTCTATGCTGGCATTTAAGGTTACAGCCTCTCAGTACCTATTGGAGATAGGCAGAGAGAGTCAGTGCATTATGCACAGATTGGTTTGATCCATTAGCAGGGCATAGTTGGAGGTAATTATCACAAGTAATCATGCATGTTCTCTTTCAGTGTTACATATTTCCAAATTACCTACAATTCTGAATGTTTTTGTAAAGGTTTTTAATACTTTTCATTTATGTTCTTTCTGAATAAAATAACAACACTTAAAAAAAAAAAAAAAAACCCCACGTACCCCGACTCCTCTGTGGGGCCTGTATGCTCCAGCACTGTTCTCTAGTACATTTTATTTCATTACCAGAATGAATGTTGGAACCTCACATCAAATGTTAGTGTGTGATTAGCATTGAATCTGCACTTTGTAGAAGTACAAGAAAGAGAATCAAAGTCCATTAATATTTAATAAAATACCCATCTTACCTGTTTCATTTGTGGCCATCAATATTCAGCCAACAATAACAAAGCTGTTGGATTTTTTTTATTTTAAGGTGTATCACTGGGTCTGCTGCCTCCCATGTGCCTCCTGGTTGCCACCAAAAACATAGCCATTCCCCTGGGGTCTCTCTTCCAAAGCTTACCACCAGGTTTTCTCTCTCTGTCCATGTCAGCAACTCTCTTCAACTTTGCCCTCTCTATGCAGTTTCCGGCTCCGCTTATAGTGGAATCACCTGATCCAATCCAGGTGTGCTTCTTTGGTAATCAGAGTTAAGAGGTGAGCCATCCTGTTACATAGTCACATTTAACCATTTCAGAGGTTATATATAAAATAGCTATCATAGACATGCCAGGGTTACACAAGTTTCCCTATCTAGCTCTATCAATGCACATCCTCAATGAGGTGACCAGATATTCTGATACCGGCAGGCACACAGTGCAGTGTTGCATGTTATAGAGAGTTTTCAGGTTTATAATACCGTGACTCCGTTGAATGTCAGTGTGTGCACACAGTTAAATTAGCGACAGGCATGTGGTTCAATTTAACCTCTCATATATGTCCTGAGACTTAAGGCGGATATTAGGCAGCCAATGTATTGCAGGGAGGAAGGTTGGAAGCTCAAGAAATGGAGGAACTATCAGAGATTCTCACAATAATATGCACTGCACTACAGTCCTCCTTCTCTGCTGCTAAACCTACCTGCAAAATAGCCAACCCCAATCACACTCCTCCATTAACAAACACATCCGGGGGTTATCAGTTCCTCTCTTACAAATCTTTTCATGTTCTCCATGTTTACTCACCAAAAAAAAAAAACAAGCCCCCCCCCCAAAAACTATTTTTTTTTTTTGTGGTTTGTGTCTCAAATCTGCCACCTCTGTGGAAGCCAAAAGAAAAACATGCTGCACCCTTAGGAGAACCCCCACAGCTGCCAAAACCATCTTTCACCTCATCCAGTCACACATGCTTCCAACATGATTTCTTTCCTGCACCTTTCAGAACAAGACTTCTCTCAGCTGCCGAACTCTCCCATACTCAAATGGCTATTAAAATCACGTCTATACCATGGTCATATTGTACACAGTATTTTAAAAAGATAAAATATAAGTTTTCTGTAGTCTGGAGAGGTTATTAGGGAGACAAACTTAAAAGAATTCCTGAAAGAAGTGGGTTTTAAGGAAGGATTTGAAGGAGAGGTACTTGGGACAAGAAAAAGGGAGACTCAGATATTAAGGAGAATATTAATAAAGAAGGTGTTTTGGCATCTGAATTTTAAAATCTGGCCATCCTACTCATGACCTGCAAACCCTCTACTATTTCTGTTCTCTGGGGTTTGTGACTAGAGCAGAGCTCATTGGGTTGAATAGTGCACATGAACTGGGGAATTTATTATGTAGATAAATAGGTACTGGACTGAGACCACGTGTCTCACTTTTGCTTGTGACCTCAGGCAATATTTGAAATCAAATATATCCAGAGATGGGGAAAACGTGTGCCAGCTTACCAAACCATGTAATCTCCCTGGTAGAAAAAGGTTTACTTTTGTAAAGTTATTTTCATTTCATAATCATATAATACTCTAGCATCTTACCATACACATGATAATTAACTGTTATTTCCATTAGAATGTTAAGCTAAATTACATAAGTTATTTTTTTCTTTTTATAGCAGTATATGCAAGCACTTGATTCTTCAGCTAGGTAGTGAAATTCTCCTGTTGCTGAAATTTATGACCCTTTAATATTCCCTAATTTCTGAATACCCCCACCTCTACCTGCATTTTTTCCTTTTTCATTTCATACAGACCTTCATCTGTGCATGACTGCTCCCAAAGTTGTGACAGAAGTATATATTTACAGAGGGTGGCACAGATTCTTGTGAATCTTCTGGGTGCGGTTTTGACAACAAATAGCAGGGACAGGAAATCAAAAGAAGACTTCGTAGCCTATGCAGCCTCCCAGCCACACACAAACCAGCCAATGCAAATCCAGCACTGCCGGGCTTACTGTTGTAAGTGGCTAGTCCGTGCGATCTAATACTCCCATAGCTGCCGCAACAAACTAATCTGCTGAGAACAGGGATCCATATTCATAAGGGTAGAGAAACCAGGAATACTGTTGGGTACTGTTGAATTTTCCATTTACAAGATTTACTCTGAGCAGAGTATCTCGAGGGAAAAATATAGAAAAATGCTCTTATGTTACTAATAAATGACTCTTTTCTCTTAAGTTATTAACTTTGTTCTTCTTCTCCTCCCCCATTGCTGGCACACACATATCTAGACCAAATTACAATATGTGGGAGTGCCCAACATATTTTGATTATTATTTCGTCACTACTGTGTGCAGCAAAGAAATGCTTGTATAAGGCCTGGTCTACACTACGAGTTTATTTCTAATTTAGAGCGTTAAACCAAATTAACCCTGCACCCGTCCACACAATGAAGCCCTTTATTTCCATATAAAGGGCTCTTAATATCGATAGCTGTACTCCACCCCAACAAGGGGAGTAGCGCTGAAATTGAAATTGCTATTTCGAATTAGGGTTAGTGTGGCTGCAATTCGATGGTATTGGCCTCTGGGAGCTATCCCACAGTGCACCATTGTGACCGCTCTGGACAGCAATCTAAACTTGGATGCACTCGCCAGGTAGACAGGAAAAGCCCCACAAATGTTTGAATTTCGTTTCCTGTTTGCCCAGCATGGAGTGCTGATCAATACAGGTGACCATGCAGTGCCAGAATCAAAAAAGAGCTCCAGCATGGACCGTACGGGAGATACTGAATCTGATCTCTCTATGGGGAGATGAATCTGTTCTATCAGAACTCTGTTCCAATAGACAAAATGTCAAAACAGTTGAAAAAATCTGCAAGGCTATTATGGACAGATGCTACAACAGGGACTTAACACAGTGCTGCGTGAAACTTAAGGAGCTGAGACAAGTGTACCAGAAAGCCAAAGAAGGAAATGGATGCTTACTGAGGGAGGGGCAACTGACGACTGTAGCTATATCTCACACTTCCTGCACTCTCCGAAAACCATTTGAATTCTTAGCTGAGCTCCCAAAGTCTGAAGGGTCAAAAACATTGTTACGGGTGGTTCAGATGTATGTCATCGCCCCCCAACCCCCGAAAGTAAAAGGAAAAAAATTCTTTCTCGCCTTTTTTCAGTGTCACCATATGTCTACTGGATGCTGCTGGCAGACACGGTGCTGCAGCGCTACACAGCAGCATCCCCTTTCCTTGCCTAGTGGACAGCAGATGGTACAGTAGGACTGATAGCTGTCATCGTCGTCCTGTGAGTGCTCCTGGCTAGCCTCGGTGAGGTCGGCCGGGGGCGCCTGGACATAAATGGGACTGAGTCCCAGGTCATTCTCTTCTTTAAGCTTTGTCTAATGGAGATTCAGTCCTGCCTGGAATATCATAGCAGCTGGAGGCTGCCCTCCCCTCCCCGCTTTGATCTCTGCTTGGCAAGACAACTCTGAGTATTTGCATACTTCTGATACCTTTCATCCTTGTCATTCATAGATTCATACATTTCAAGGCTGGGAAAGCTAGTCTGAGATCCTGCATAAAACACATCATAGAACCCGATTCAATATCATAGAACCCGATTCAATAGTTTCTGCATCAAGTCCATAAGTTCTATTTGAACTAACACATGTCTTTTAGGAAGATATCCAATCTTGTTTTAAAGATTGCAAGTGGTGAAAAATCCTCTACGTCCCTAGGTAGGTGGTTCCAATGCTTAATTTCTCTCACTATTAAAAATTTGAGCATTAGTTCTTGTCTGAATCACAGTTTTTTTCATCAGTACCTTTAGCTTCCTTTATCAACTGTCTGACTTTGCTAACAGCTAATTTGTATTAATTGCTGTCAACTTCTCTTTTCGGGTCTCTGACCAAAGTATGGTACACAGATAGCACTCACTGCATTGATTTATTATTATTTTCCTGGTAATGGAAACTCTGGTGAGGAAATATGAGCTCAAGTGTTTTCAGTATGTTGATGGCACGCAGAGATTTATAACTCTAACTATCCAGCCCAGAGAGTGTAGGAGAGTCTCTTTTCCTGTATCTGAATTAAATAGGGGCATGGATGAGAGTAAGCTTTCTGAGACATTCCAATTAAGACTGAAATAATTATATTAGGTTTAGTGAAATAATCAAAGGATAAGGTAGAGTTTGTACCACCCCCTCAGCGGAAGGTGTTGGACCATTTTTTGGTTAATAAAGTTTGCAGTTTGGATGTCTGGTTATATTCATGGTTGCTTTTAAATGACCAATCAGCAATAGTGATTTTTTTCTTGTTTGCATCTAGCCAGGAAATTGTGACCTTTCCTAGCGCATGCAGGCCTTGCTAGTATGATCCATGTCTGTGTAACTTCTGGACTATCGTCAGGCTCTGTGCTTGGGGGTACACCTTAAATCTGTCAGTGGCTACAGTTAGTGCAGAACATAGCAGCTTACTTGTTAAACTGGCCTCCTTGTGAAGTTTAAAGTTTTGCTTTTGACCTATAAAGCCCTTAGTGGCCTTGGGATGTCTCACATGAGAGATCACTTTTCTCCCCATGTAATACTGCCATTGTTGAGATAAGCAGAGGTGCCTGAATTGGCGCTCTTAAGAGAAGGAGCGTTCTCCATGAGGGTTTATTGATTTGGGGACTGTATTTCCTCAGTCTCCTGGGTTGACGAGAGCTCAGACATTCAGGGCATAGTGCACAGCCCACATATTTGAGTAGGCATTTGCGGGAGGGCTCAGGTAATCAGGTAGGCTGAGTTTTTGTGGGCCGTGACAATGAGGAGATTCTCATTAAGGTGTTTTGCTGACTGGTGGTTGATATAATGACAGTATTGAGAAAATGTATTTTTTGTTCTAGTTGTGTAATGATTTTTGTATTGTATTTCTAATTGCACAGACATATACAGTCCAGAATATATCTTATGTTACTTTGTTTAAATTTCTATACATACACATAGAAGAAATTCAGACTATAATCACAGTTGTGATTGCCTTAAAACTGAAATGCAGCATTATTGGATTACTTGGAAGTTGTTGTTCATATTTTAACATAAAGATCCAGTAATGTTGTGGTTGGATTTGTTTGTTTTTACTTGGATAATTTTTCATGACTCTATTAGTTTAAATGGAACTTGTTAATAGAACAACATTTTTGGATGTTTAAAATATTTTCTTCTGTAATGCTACCTGTATTGAGCAATTAAAAAGACCTCTCTCTAAAAGATCTCTCTGTCTTCTTGGATTTTTACTAAAATATTTCTATTACCCTTCCCTAACTTGTTTTCCTTCACTGAACACTGAATATTAAACAGTCACTACCCCTAATTTCTATGTCTGCTTTAAGCAATGAGGTCAGGAAAGTTCAGGTGAACACTGCTTACGCTGAGAATGGTGAGCTTTGCTTTTATTGTAAGATGGTAATAGGATATAAAATCTGTGAAACCAGAAAAAATCTTACGGATTATAAAGAGAAAACAGCTTTATTTTCCTGTAGCACATACAATTATAGAATCTGCACTTCATTAATTTGTTTTTTAAGAAATCAGAATTGGATAAAGGCAATAGTTTGTACTTCACTGAAATTTGGCAATCTGTGCGTGCAATTTATGATTAACTTACTTTAAAGCAAGCTATATCCTGGTCTCCAAAAGTACATCTCAGTTACAGTTAGGATGAGTAAACTGGTAAAATCATCATAGTCTAACGTGTTATTCTCATTCAGTCTTAGTACAATCAAAATAATGTAATTAGGAAGGTCCTACCTATGGATCACTTTTGTGTCTTTTAAAATTTGCGTTCCAGTATTGCATTTCTGGTATCTGATATATGTTTCTGTGCAAACTGAATCCAACTTTTAACTCTCTGCTTGGAATGAAAAGTGCTCTTGGGGTTCTAACATACTTCACAAAAATGATACTCTAGAGTGACTATCGTATACAAAGAGTCTTGGGAAGTAGGCTGGGTTTTTTTTTTTTAATACAGCAGAAACCTATTTTAATTTCTTTGCCTAATTAACCTGCATGTATAACATAATCATAGTTTTAGAACATGTAGATTATTAAAAGTATACAATTAATTCCTGTTAGATCAAAATGACTCTCTTAAACCTATTCAAGGTTTTAATTCTAATACCAAATATAAAATATAAATGTTAAAATTGAGCTCCACTATTGGTGATGAATCCTGAGAGCTATGGAGTATGTAATTCTTCTGGGCTTGTTGGAAATTAATGTAATGTTCATTTGTATAATTTTTTAGGTTAAAATTACTTTGGTGTTTAGAGAAGATTAATCTCTTTCGATCTGCTTAAAGACCATTTCAGACCGCTAGGGTCTGACAATGGCCCTTTACTGAGAGTTTAAGTTGTTGCAATCTAATTTTTACACAGACTTCAATAAGCCATGCTGCAATAATTCTAATAACAAGTGGATTGAAAATTATGTTGATCACTTATTTTTAAAAGAATATATATTGTTGGTGCCAGACGTAAAAACGCACACGACTTATTCAAAAACTTTTTTTTTAATTACCCTCTGTCTTTGAGTTGACTGATTAAATGGGTAGTATACTGTAATTCCTGCTTAAATTTCTTTTGTAGATGTGAAGAATGGGTTATTCATCAGATTAATATTTCATTAGTTTTCGAATTTGTACAGTATATATTCCTCTGTTTTGGAGAAGGTCCACTGACAACTCAATAATTTTAAAATCTAATTACTTTCAGTTGCTCAAATAAGTAAAGTTCATGGTGGTGGAAAGTATGCATGCATTACCATGGAAAAACAGTTGAACACATAACCTTAAGTATAAGATTGATTTTTTCCCTCTGTTAGAGACGTCTCTGTTTTATACTGTTAAATATTCTAAAAATTCTGTATGGTTTTTGAAAATATTAACAGTTTTGCAACTTAAAATATTTCAGGAATAGCAGCTAATGCAGAGTAATGAGGCTTGGCAGCAGCTGTTACTGGTTTATTTCAAAAGCTTTGTGTCTGATTCTATCAACCTACCTACAGATGTACATGTTCTTTCCAATGCATGATATAAACAGAGAACAAATAACTCATCATGATTTTAAGTAAGTAAATGGCAATTTTTGAAGTGTGTTTGAATTCATTGTTTTATACTAATAAATTGCCAAGTAAAATGAGTTGCCACTAAAACTAAAGCAATTTTAAACTAAGCTAAAGAACAGGAACTTGTATAGAAAGGGAGATGAATGTTTGTCACTGAACCCTACTGAATCTAAACAAAGAAAAGATTACCTAATAGTCTTGCAATGCATTTGAAGTACAGTCTGCTGTTTGTTTGGGGAGGTGAATGGAATATATGTTTTGAAATTTCTCAACAGCAGCAGTTGTATTTCTTCAGTGGATAGACTTTAAGATGACAAAAAGTTCACATCTTTATTTTCTTATTTTAGCTACTTTACTATGTTGATAAAATAAGGAGAATCCAAATTTTTAAGTGTCAAGGATTTTTTTTTAAATGGAAGGAAATTACAGCACTGCCTTTAAAACTTTATTCACATTTTATCTGTAAAGATTGGATATTACAGAGCATAGTTGTCGCGGCTTGTTACTAAAACAGTCAATACAAATTTCACTCATCAGATTTTGTCCTATATAGACAAATATATAATGACAGACTTAAAATAATTGTTTTGTTAAACCAAAAAGAAAATACAGTTTAATTATACATATTGCATAATCTTCTCTGCTTTTTTAAGAAATGAGCATTACATAGAAATCTGTGAAGGAGATACATTTGTTTGGACCCAAGGGCAAGAATGCTACACAAATTTTTAAATGTTAGTAACACATCTATGTGATTTTTTTTAAAAAAAAGCTGAAGGCATACAAATTACTTTGTTTAATTTTTAATTATAGGTTCCGCATTAGTTGCACCCACACTCATACCAGTCAGAAATGACTTTTTAAAGTTGTTTTATTTATAGTGTAATTGTCCTAATTGAAATAAATTGTATGTATTACTTACTAAATTACAGTGCCTGGAAAGTAAGTACAGTAACTATCCAGCTGAAATGTTGAGAATAAATCTGACTTTTTTATGTTGCAATATTTGTATGTATGTATGTATTGCTTTAGGAGAGTGTTTCTCATGCTGTATTTTGGGACTCCTAGAGGCGATGAGGCACGTCTCCAGAGGGCCTCAGAGTTTAAATTCATAAATTGAAATTTAAAAGTGGGATTTGCATCTCCATTTTTGTTCAATAAATAGCAACCTACCCCCCACTTTTTTGTGATTTTGATTCAGCGTAGCACTTAAGCACATTTTTAAAGTAAAGGACATGCTTAAGCACGTTGACAAAAAGGGATGGTGTTAAGCACATGCTTAAAGTGAAATACAGTATTAAGATTTCAGTCAGTCGCGTCACAATAAAATACTTTGGCCATTGAAAAGTCAGTGTTTATCAACAGTTATTACATAAGACCGAACATTAACTCCAATAATTTGCATTGGTCTATGGGCTACAGTCAGGGGCGGCTCTAGACATTTTGCTGCCCCGAGCACGGCGGCATGCCGCGGGGGGGCACTCTGCCGGTCGTTGGTCCCGCGGCTCTGGTGGACCTCCCGCAAGTGTGCCTGTGAAGGGTCCGCTGGTCAAGTGGCTCCACCAAAGCCACAGGGCCAGCGGACCCTCCGCAAGCATGCTGCCAAAGGCATTCTGCCTGCCGCCCTCGGGGCGACTGGCAGAGCGCCTCCCACGGCATGCCACCCCAAGCACGCGCTTGGCGTGCTGGTGCCTGGAGCCGCCCCTGGCTACAGTTTAAGATTCATTGTCATAAGAACAGCTGTACTGGGTGAGACCAGTGTTCCATCTATCCCACTATCCTTCTGTGTCAGATTCAGTCACAGAGACCCTCTTGGGACTGACACTTGATGTACTGAAACTACCTCTGAGCCCATCTTCCCTGCCAGGTTGGGACTTCAGAACCCTGTTTTGTTAAGCCAGACACTCAAGCCTGCTACAACACAGACCCAGGTTCTGAACCATGCTGTCAAAGCTGCAGAGCTGAGTGAAAACAGCTTAGCAGATCACCTCTCTCGAGCACCCAGACTCCTAGCTCCCAATGGGATCCAAACCCCAAATACATCCGTTTTATTCTCTATAAAGCTTATACAGGGTAAACTCATGAATTGTCCGCCCTCTATAACACTGATAGAGAGATATGCACAGCTGTTTGCTTCCCCAGGTATAAATCACTTATTCCGGGTTTACTAATAAACAAAAGTGATTGATATTAATTATAAAAAGTAGGATTTAAGTAGTTCCAAGCAATAACAGACAGAACAAAGTAAGTTACCAAGCAAAATAAAACAAAACACACAACTCTAAGCCTAATACATTAAGAAACTAAGTACAGGTAAATCTCACCCTCAGAGATGTTCCAATAAGCTTCTTTCACAGACTAGACTCCTTCCTAGTCTGGGCCCAATCCTTTCCCCTGGTACAGTCCTTGTTCCAGGTCAGGTGGAAACTTGGGGATTTCTCATGACTGGCAGCCCTCTGTTCTGTTCCACCCCCTTTTATATATTTGGCATAAGGTGGGAACCCTTTGTCTCTCTCTGGGTTCCCACCCTTCCTTCTAAATGGAAAAGTGCCAGGTTTAAGATGGATTCCAGTACCAGGTGACATGGTCACATGTCCTGTGAGATCCCAAGCCTCCATTCTATCCGGCCTGACTCACAGGGACACAGGAAGGCTTACAAGTAAACAGAGCCATTTACAACCAATTGTTCTAGTGAATGGGAGCCATCAAGATTCCAAGCCACCGTTAATGGCTCACACTTTGCATAGTTACAATAGGACTTCAGAGTAATACATCATATTTCTAGCTTCAGATACAATAATGATACATTCATACAAACAGGATGAACACACTCAGAAGATTATAAACTTTGTAATGATACCTTAGAAGAGACCTTTTTCTTAAGGCATATTCCAGTTACATTATATTTACACTTAGAAACATATTTCCATAAACATATGGAGTGCAACGTCACACCTTCTTCTCACAGTGGCCTATGTCAGATGTTTCAGATGGAATGAAAAGGACAGAGCAATTTTGAGTGATTTATTCCCTGTTGTCCAGGCCCCGTGTCTGGCATTTGGAGATTTAGGAGCATTTGGAGCATGGAGCATTTGGTTGTGTCCCTAACCATCTTGGATAATAGCCACCGATGGACCTATCATCCATGAGCATATCTAATTACTTTTTTTGAACCCAGTTCTACTTTTGGTTTTAACAATATCCCCTGGCAATGAGTTCCACAGATTGACATTGTGTTGTCTGAAGAAGTACTTCCTTCTGTTTGTTTTAAACCTGATGCCTATTAATTTCATTGGGTGATCCCTGGTTTTTGGTTATGTGAAGGTACAAATAACACTTCCCTATTCACTTTCTCTATACCATTGATGTTTTTATAGCTCTCTCTCATGTCTCCCCTCCCCCCAGCTGTATGTTTTCTAAATTTTTAATCTCTCCTTGTATGGAACCAGTTCCATACCCCTCATCATTTTTGTTGTCCTTCTGTGTATCTTTTCCTATTCTAATATATCCTTTATGAGATGGGGTTAGAACTGCATGCACTAGTTAAGGTGAGTACGTACCATGGATTTATATAGTGGCATTATATTTTCTGTTTTATTTTCTATCCCTTTCCTAATGTTTCCTACTATTCTGTTAGCCTCTTTGACTGCCACTAAATATTGAGAACTATCCACGATCACTCCAAGATCTCTTTCCTGAGTGATAACAGGTAATTTAGAACCCATCATGAAGGCTGTGAGTCTGTCATGGAGGTCATGGAAGTAATAGATTCTGTGACTTTCTGTGACATTCATGACTTCTGAAGAGGCTGGTGTGGCTGGCTCGGGGGGCCTCCTGAGCAGCTCAGGCAGCCCCTGGGCCAGCCGCACCAGCTGCTGCTGGCGCAATCTCAGGCCACACACGCACACACACCCCACAGCAGTTGGAGTTTGGGTGTGGGAGGGGGCTCCGGGCTGAGTCAAGGGGTTGGGATGCAGGAGGATGTGAAGGCTCTGGGTGGCGCTTACCTGGGAGGGCTTCCCGGAAGTGGCAACATGTCCCTCCCTCAGCTCCAAGATGGAGGCGTGGCCAGATGGTTATGCGCATTGTCTCAGCCTGCAGGCACTGTCCCCACATGTCCCATTGGCTGTGGTTCCCAGCCAAGGGGAGCTGCGGAGCGAGCGCTCAGGATAGGGGTAGCACGTGGAGCCCCCCTGGCCGCGCCTCTGCCTAGGAGCCGAGGGACATGTCACCACTTCCGGGGAGCCGTGCAGAGCCAGGTAGGGAGCCTGCCAGCCCCGCCAACCCCCTCCCCTCCAGGCAGTGGGGGATCCTTGTCCACACACACACCCACCCACCCGCCCAGAGCACCCGCAGTGCCTCCCTAAAGCATCCAAGTTTTAGTTAAGGGTATATTGTACAAGTCATCGACAGGTCATGGGCCGTGAATTTTTGTTTACTGCCTGTGACCTGTCCATGACTTCTACTAAAAACATGCTGCAACTAAAACGTAGCCTTACCCAATTGGGATTATGTTTTCTAGTGTGCATTAGTTTGGAGTTCTCAACATTGAATTTCAACTGCCATTTTGTTGATATTACCAAGTCACCTAGTTTTGTGAGATCCCTTTGAAACTCTTCACAATCAGCTTTGGACTTATAAAATTCCTCAAGATAATTATCATCTGCAAATTTTGCCACCTAACTTCACCTACTTTTCTGGATCATTTATGAATATGTTGAACAACACCGGTTCCAGTACAGAAACTTGGGAGATTAGCTATTTGTGTGTCTCCGCTGTGAAAACTGAGCATTTATTCCTACACTTTGTTTCCTATCTCTTAACCAGTTACTGATCCATGACAGTACCTTCCCTCTTATGCCACGACAGCTTACTTTGCTTAAGAGCCTTGGGTGAGAGATCTTGTCAAAGGCTTTCTGGAAGACGAAACACATTGTATAAACTAGATCACCCTTTCCCACGTGCTTCTTGACACCCTCAAAGAATTCTAATAGATTGGTGAGGCACAATTTCTCTTTACAAAAGCCTGTTGTCTCTTCCCCAACTTATCATCTGTGTCTGTGTGTCTGAAAATTCTCTTTTTTTACTATAGTTTAAATTAGTTTGCCTGGTATTGAAGTTAGGTTTACTGGCCTGTAATTGCCATGATCGCCTCTGGAACCTTTTTAAAAAATGGCATTACATTAGCTACCCTTCGGTCATCTGCTACAGACCTGATTTAAGTGATAGGTCATATACTAAAGTTAATAGTTTATAGTTTCTTTAATCTCCCTCAGCATTTCATAATCGTCGTCACCATCCTGGTTGGGTAGTATATTCCTACTGCTATACTCATATTGTTCAAGCATGGAATTTCTGTTTAGAGAGATTCTGTGGTGTAGTTTGATTTATTTAAGGTTTTTTTTTTTCTTTGACTCTTTCCCTTCTTTCACATATAACACCAATCCCTACCAGTACAATCTATTCAGTCCATTCCTATATATATTGTACCTTGGTGATATAATTGATTATCCTCATTCCACTGAATTTCTGCAATGCCTATTATATCAATATCTTCATTTAATGATAGAAGCAGCAGAGAATCCTGTGGCACCTTATAGACTAACAGACGTTTTGGAGCATGAGCTTTCATGGGTGAATACCCACTTCGTCAGACGCATGTAGTGGAAATTTCCAGGGGCAGGTATATATATGCTAGCAAGCAAGCTAGAGATAACGAGGTTAGTTCAATCAGGGAGGATGAGGCCCTGTTCTAGCAGTTGAGGTATGAAAACCAAGGGAGGAGAAACCGGTTCTGTAGTTGGCAAGCCATTCACAGTCTTTGTTTAGTGGTCACACCATCAGCTCAGGATTAAACAAAGACTGTGAATGGCGGGAACTATTGGATAGCAACCCACAGTGCAACGCTCTGGAAGTTGACGCTAGCCTCAGCACCTGGACGTACACCGCCGAATTAATGTGTTTAGTGTGGCCTCATGCACTCGGCTTTGTACAGTCGGTTGCCCAAAATGAAATTCTGTAAATTTGGAGTAATCCCGTAGTATAGATATACCCCTACCTAAATGTGGGGTATATCTAAATACTAATACTAAATGTGTTCTCCAGGACCTTGCTCCTACCTTTCCCTATGTCATTGGCACCTATATATACCACAGCCACCAGCTCTTCTCCCGTACTGTTTGTAAGTCTGTTTAGATGTCTCATGTCCTTAGTTGTTTCTGGTGATCCTATGTTGACTGCATCTGGCCTTTTGGTGGTGTTGGTAATTTCAGTAAGTTCTTTTAGGTATTATGATAACATTGTTCATACAGTAACTGAGACCACTCTATATCAAAGGATATTTAATATGAGTAAAAGTTAATTAAAAACAAGGGCTAGAGTGACTAAGTTTCCTCAGAAATCATCCTAAATCCATCTGATTCCCGGGCAACACCGGGTATTCATGGAATTACTACTAAACACATGCTTTCTTCCTCTTAAAAACAGAATTTTAAAACAGTTGTTAAGATTAATTAAATTAGTACTTGGTGCAGCAGAAAATGGAGTGGGAGCATGAGAGAGGTTCCTTGATCCAGCTCTGTCTGTGCCATCAAAAGTTAGAACAGCTTCTCTAATTTAAGACACTGGACAAGATCTTTAAATAACTTTATACGAGTATATGACATGCATAATAGAGCTCCATTGTGCAAGACACACCCTCTGTGCCAGAGGGGTGGGGTAGGAATGTAGCTTTATACCAATTGAGATTTCCATTATATATGGGGAACTTTCTGTTGGCCACCTCTAGACAGAATACCTGAGTGGTTCGAAGTGGTTGGATTGGACCAGAGAATCCAACCTTTTTTCTAGGACTATGTTAATGGTATCATCAGTTTTAATTTCTCTTTGAACAGGAAACAAACAGTGAGCCTAATTTTAGACTCAGAATGTAGCCAAATGTATCTCTTAGATAAAAGATGTATTTCTTCATTTTAACCGGAAGTGACTCTCACTTAGCCACTGATAACATAGAGTACAAATGGTTTATCTTTCTGACGAGGTTTTCAAGTCATTTTAACTTCCTATGAAAAATCCCCAAGAAGACATTCTAACTTGTAAAAGAAAGTAGCTGTGCTGCCTGGTATTCATGCAAGTTGCCATATTTCTTCTTTGAAAAACACTAAGAATCAAACTTTATGCCAAACATAGTTTTTGTAATCTCAATTTTCTTAAATAAAAGATTGTTTTATGAAGATAACGGCAGTTGATATAATTAGTGCAATAGACTGATGAATGATGAATTTGCCCTGTTCCATGTTGTACAAAGATCCTGTGCACTTATCTAAAATTCTCTCTGTGGGTGATGGAAGGGTTTACTTACCTATCCCCAAAGTGTGCTATTTTATAGGCATAGTCTCAAAATGTGTTTGGACAGTTCCGAAGTAAATAAAGCATATATTGCTCGCTCCCACCACCAACACACAGGAGATCTGTGGACTGTCCTTGGAAGATATGTCAATAATAGTTGCTAGCCTTTAGTCAGTTCTACTTCATAAGATCTACAGAATATTCATCTTATAATTTTTTCTAAGCATTAGATCCTAGATATCATATTATGACAAAAATACTTGTAGTCTTCTAGGTGCTGCTAAAACCAATTCATGAACTAGGTGGGACAGGTCTGCTCTCTAAACCCATTTAATTCATTTTTGTTTTTCAACATCTTCACCTTTACATTGCATTTATTATATTTAATTCCTATATTTCTGTGTACACTTGTTTATTCTTTTCCTTGTATTTTTTTTAAAAAATCAGGTTGATACTATGTCTTTTATATTAAATATTATGTGTATACTGTTTTGATTTCCCTAACAATATAAATATCTTTTTGTCTACCCTTTTTGTTTCACTAGAAAGGAGGTAATCAGTATAATTACTTACCCAACGTAAACATCAAAATCCACTTGCTTCCCAGTAAGGGTTGGGTTTTGCTGAAGCTGTAGTTAAGCCAAAGAATTTTGTCTACGTGGGAAAGTTTTTTAGTATGACTTCAGTCATTTTGTTGTAAACTGTCTTGAATCCACATGCACAAGTTGTTGTTGTTTTTTCCCCCCCAATATGTCTGGCATCTTACCCCAATTTAGTCAATCCTTTTCGGAAATGAAGTAACTGTATTCTGAAATTAGTTGTTCCACTACAGCATTTGTGCAGACCATCCATATTTCAGATTAAGTATTCTGCTACTGATAATTCTCCCACTACTATTCCATACTGCATTATTTCACACCTGCATCAGCCCGTCTGTTCACCTGTGTGCCCTCTACTGCTTTGGGGTCATCTTTACCTTCCTGTTAAACTACTGGTTCACAGCCAGGTGTGCCCCTTTGAGATTCCAATATACCCATTGTAGCAGTCATGCTCATGCTTCCACATAGTATCATCAGGAGGTCCTAGATTTCCTTGTTCTCTGGGGAAAGAAGCATGTATAGGCCCGTCTCAATAGCAATCACTAAGATGCCAAGCTTCCAGAAGAGCAAATGCAAGGGAAAGGGTGCTTATAGGGCATGGCCCAGTGCTGATACAAAACAAAGGAGCTCTGGCAGAACTACCACAATGCAAGGGACAAGAACAGGACTTCTGGTAATTCTCCCACTACCTGCCCGTATTATGAAGAGCTGGAGTGGATTGTTGCAAGGGAGGCCGACTCAACCCCCGACGTAGGGTTATGGATAGTTTGGAGTGAACCCTGGAACTATGGAAGGCATCCAAAGTGACCCGGAAGCCTGACCAGGAGGAGCTTCTCTCAGACAGTCTTGATCTCTTTGGCATGCCTAATCTCAAGCCAGAGATCCAGGCACCACAGAGGACCTCTGGAAAATCAGGCTGAGACTGCACCTGCCACTGCTGCAGAGGGAGCTCTACAAGTAAGTATGACACAGTGTATTGCAATATACCTGTATAGGAGAATATAATGAATTTTGTTCTGGATACCAGCTGGGTGACGCCATGTTGAGTGGATGTGAGCTATGAGTCTCTTTCTGCCTGATCACCTTTCGCCCCACTATCTAGTGTGCTCAAAATGCCACCAGCACCAGAGACTTAAAGCTCTAAAGAGTTTATTTCCTGAAGTAATAATTCTTACAATAATTGCCTAAACATACCACTTCTCCTTTGCTGCTGACTGTGCTTCCCCTGCCCCTCTTCCTCCAAGATGGCAGTATTACAGGGGTTAAAAAGATAAAACACATTTCATGACTGTCTTGTTCATTATAACAGCAGATACAGAACAAGAAAAAGCAATAGAAAAATACTTTGACTGGGTTTAATCAGTGCCCTAATCTTTTACCCACTTTTAAATGTTAAGAGGTAAATAGTCAAAAATTAGGCTACAGAGACTTTTTTGCAGTACACTTTGTACTGTTTTGCAAGTATTTATAAAAAAATTAAGGCAAAAATGTTGCCTTCTTTTCACACACCTATTGCAATGCATCCTTCTCAAGGTCACCCATATAACTTGTGTTTTCCTTCCATTCCTGCCCCTCCTGTGGGGGCACCATCAGGAAGATAGCAATGCTGCATATCTTCCCAATTTGCCCATTGCCTTTTTGAACATGACTCTTTCCCTGATTCTGAAAGATGCATCTCAAGGTAAAATTCTCCAGGATAAGGACAGCTTGCAGAGGTGCACGGGCAATTACCAACCTATCCTTTATTGTTTCTCACTCACCACCCACCTAGCATTAGTACAGAGGTCCTATAGAAAATGGAAGTAAAGGGGGAAAACATCTTACCATCTCCAAACACATCCCAGCCAGGAAGAACAGATTGGAAAGAAACATTTAATCATTGTTGGTATGAAGACTGCTATTGGGTCAGTAAGTGTGCTGTGTCTTTGTTCCCCTAGCACTTGAAATGCCATGGCTGTGTCAGGGGCTCTGAACACCTGGAAAATCTCGGAGGGAAGAAAAAGCAGATGTAGGAGGACATGTTTGCTAAACTTGTGAGAGCATCTCAGCAGAAGGCCAAGAAATCAGAAAAATGGAGGGAAGTTTACTGTAGCAGTGTGAGGAGCTCTCAGGGGGGCACATGGACAGAGAAGAAGAGGCAGAATCAAATAGCACTGCTAGAGAACATAATATTGTCTTCACACGTAACACCCCAAGCTAGCCCTGTCCTGCACCCTGAAGACAACACAGGATACTGGGAGTCCCCTTGCGTTCCCCTAAATGGCAGTCTCTTGTGGAGTTTACTGGGCCTTCCAATTTGAGGGAGGCTCCTTACACTCCCCCACATGGCAGGCTTCTCCCACACCAAACAGTACCCCAGGACAAGAGCAGTTTCAGTTCCCTCATGTACATATTATTGTGCACCCATCAATATAAACACGACACTCAGTGCTTAAGCATGTTCTGCCTCAGTTCCGTTTGTTTTCAATTTTCACTGTTACATTGAGTGAATAAACGTTCCTGTGTAAAACTCAGCTGAAAATTTAATTGAGGTACAACCCCCCTCCCCCTATAACATCAGTTCCTAATAAAATGTTTACACATTCTTTTCCTTGGCTACAATACGTTCATTTTTCACCACTATACCCCGGCTTAAAATCAACAGCGCGACACATCTCTGACCGTATTTCGCTGACCAATGCATTTCTCACCTTGTAGAGGTGCCCTCTCTGGCTGTTTATAACATCCAGAAATTCTCTACACTTCTGAGTCCCAGCAGTCAGTGAGACTGTCTCCCTTACCCTCACAGATGTGCAAAACACAGTGAGCAGCTATCACACAAAGCAGATATTCCTCACAAGCATTCAGCTTTGTCATGTGCTTCGTCCAACTTCCTTTCAGTCTTCCTAATCTCCATTTCACTGTCTTTCTGCAGCTAGGAGATAGTCAAACAGCTCATTTCTCCTGTCCAAATGTCCAGTAAAAGGCTTCAGAAGCCAGTGAAGCAGAAGATAAAATGGGTTTCCCAGTATGACAGGATGAATCACAACATCGTTATTCATATACTCTTAGAAATGTAGGGCTGGAAGGGCTTTGAGAAGTCATCAAATCCAGCCCACTGCACTGAGGCAGGGCTAAGTTAAACCTAGACCATCCCTGACAGGTGTTTTTTCAACCTGTTCTTAAAAACCTCCAATGATGGAGATTCCACAACCACCCTTGGTAGCTTATTCCAGAGCTTTATTACCCTTATAATTAGGAAATAGAATCCTAATATCTAACTTAAGTCTCCCTTGCTGCAGATTAAGCTCATTACTTGCACACAGAGAACAGTTGATCACAGTCCCTTTTTTTCCCCCACAGCCCTTAGTATATTTTAAGAGTGTTACCAGGTCCCTTCTATGTCTTCTCAAGACTAAATATGACCAGTTTTTTAAAACTTTCCTCAGAGATTGGGTTTTATCATTTTGTTGCTCTCCTCTGGACTCTTTCCAGTTGTCCACATCTTTCCCTAAAGTGTGGTTCTCAGAATTTGACACGGTACTCCAGCTGAGGTCTCACCAGTGCCCAGTAGAGCTAAACAATTAATTTCCGTATCTTACAACACTCTTGTTAATACACCCCAGAATGATATTAGCCTTTTTGGCAACTGCATCACAAAGTTGACCCATGTTCAATTTATGACCCGCTATAATTTTCAGATCTTTCACTACTGCTTCCTAGCCAATTTTATAGTTGTACATTTGACGTTATCTTCCTAAGTGAAGTATTTTGCACTTATATTTATTGAATTCCATTTTGTTGAATTCAGACCAATTCTCCAATTTGTCAAGGATATTTTGAATTGTAATCTTGTCTTCCAGAGACCTGCAACCCCTTCCAGGTTGGCATCTTCTGCAAATTTTATAAGCATATTCTCCACTCCATTATCTAGGTCATTAATTAGTATATTGAATAATACTAGACACAGGGCTGATCCCTGTGGGACTGATTAGACATGCCCTCCCAGTTTGAGAAGAAACCATTGATAACTACTGGTACTCTTTGAGTACAGTCTTTCAACAGTTGTGCACCCACTTTACAGTAATTTCATCTAGAGCTCATTTCCCTAGTTTGCTTATGAGAATGTCATGTGGGGCTGTGTCAAAAATCCTACTAAAATCATATACTGTTTCCCCCATCCACTAGGCCAATAACCCTGTCAGAGAAGGAAATTAGGTTATTTTGGCATGATTTGTTTCTGACAAATCCATTTTTAGCTATTATTAATACCCTATTATCTTCTAGGTACTTACAAATTGATTGTTTAATAATTTGTTCCAGTATCTTTCCAGGTATAGAAATTAGTCTGACTGGTCTATAATTTACAGGGTCCTCTTATTTTTCAAGATAGATACTATCTTTTTGCCCTTCTTCATTCCTGTGGGACCTCATTCATCCTTCATGAGTTCTCAGTGATAATTGCTAATGGTTCCAAGATTGCTTCAGCTATTTCTACAAGTACCTTAGGATGAATTTTTTCAGGCCCTGCTGGCTTGAATACATCTATCTTATCTAAATATTCTTTAACCTGTTCTTTCCCTATCTTGACTTGTGTTCCTCCCCCCTTGTTGTTAATATTGTGTTGAGTATTAATTGTGTTGAGTCAACCTTCTTAATGTCATCGGTTATTATCCTTCCTTCCCACTAAGTAAAGAACTTACACTTCCTTTATTTTTTCTCTTATTTTTAATGTATTTAAATAATCACTTTTTATTGCCTTTTATGTTCCTTGTGCCTCAGCCTTTCTGAATTTGTCCTTACATGTTTGTGCTATTCTTTTGTACCTCTCCTTAGCAATTCATCCATTTTTCCTCTTTTTTTTTAGGATTCCTTTTTGATTTTCAGGTCATTAGGGAGCATCTGTTAGAGCCATATTGGCCTTTGACTGTTCTTCCTATCTTTCCTTCACATTAGGATAGTTTTCAGTTGTGTCTTTTAATATTGCCTGCTTGAGAAATTTTCTTCTGATCAACCTTACTCACCAGTTCTCTGAGTTTGGTAAACTTTTCTTTTTTGAAGTCTAATGTTCTTATTTTGCTGCCCTTGCGCCTTTCTTTAGTTAGAATCATGAAATCTGTCGTTTCGTGAGCACTTTCACCCAAATTCCCTTCAATCTTCAGATTTGCTACCAATTTCTTCCTGTTGGTCAGAATCAAGTCTACAATTGCTCCTCCACTTTCTTAAACTAAAAGTTATTCCCAGTACAATCCAAGAATTTATTGGAAATTTTGTGTTTTGCTATATTACTTTTCCAACAGATATTTGGATAGTTAATGTCATCTATTATTACCAGTCTTATGTTTTGGATATTTTTGTTGTTTGCTCTAAAAATGTCTCATCCACCACCTCTTCGTTATTTGGTGGTCAATAGTAGACCCTTGTCCTGACATCACCCCCTATTTTTTACCCCTTTTATTTTTACCCAGAGACTTTTAGGGTCTCTTCTTGCTTCCTTCTGGACCTTAGAACAAGTGTATATATTCTTGATATATAAAGCAATGCTTTCTCCCTTTTTATCCAGCCTGCTTTTCCTAAACAGCCTGTATATATATTCTTGATATATAATCCAATGCTTTCTCTCTTTTTGTCCAGCCTGCTTTTCCTCCCTCTATGCCAATATTCCAGTCATGAGACTTGACCCACCAAGTATCTATGATGTCCATAGTGGTCCTGGGACCAAATGTTCCTTTTAACATTGCAGAAAATAAGTCTGTGTTGCTAAAGACCAGGCATCATGAGCTTTTCCAGGCCACTCCACATGAATGCTGGAGAATCTTCCACAGTGATCAACCAGGCCTTGCAGCACCAGGGGGAAATACCTCTTTCTGTTGATGAACAAAGTAAGCTGTCATGGGTTAAGAGAGAAGGTCCTCTCATGGATTGGTAACTGGTTAAAAGATAGGAAACAAAGGGTAGGAATAAATGATTGGTTTTCAGAATGGAGAGAGGTAAATAGTGGTGTCCTCCGGGGGTCTTTACTGGGACCAATCCTATTCAACATATTCATTATAACCCTTCTGCCCCTCTGAGTTGGCAGCAACAAGGGCCGGGTTCAGTATTCAGGGATTCCATTTCAATAACACAATGCATAACCGGCTCGAGCCCCCACCCAGTGACCTGGGACACTTACATATCACCCCCCCCCAGGGGCGGCATCTAGGAGGCATACTGTCCCTCTCGCAAGCATGGAGTCGTGGTGTAGCAAAATCCTTTTAATAAAATGGAGGAAACAATGCGGCATCACATGGGAGACCACAAACCAGGATTATAACAATAACCGATACACAAAAACACCACACTCCAAGTATGTTGGTGCAATGTCGTTTCCACTTAGGGTCTTAAGTCCAATCACCCCAAAGTCCAACAACCCAAAAGTCTCTGGTCAGTGCCACCCCAGAGTTCAAAAGTTTTTCTGCAGAGTTTTACCCCCTCGGCCTGGGTGGAAATGGGGGGGGGCACACTGAGTGTTAAGGGGCACCTTACGTGGGCCAGGGCCAACTGCTCCGCTCTTCGTGGAGTTCTGCTGCAGCCTTCACCACGACCAGCTCCACTACACCAGCTGTGCCACTCCTCCAGCCGACCCGTGAGCCGCGCCAGCCATCCCCGCAAACTGCTCCACTCTGCTCACTGTTCCATGGGCTGCTCCAACATGCTGCAAACTGCTCCGCTCTGCCAGCCGCTTAGCAACAGGTCTTCAGGCTCCCCCACTAGTTAACACAGCACTCAGTGATCTCAGCTCAGCTCTTTTAGTGATTTCAGCTCGTAGTAGGGGAGCCCCGGTGCGGGTGCACCATTAGCCCAACGTGAATTCAGCTCAGCTGCCTCTAGATGAACTCCTAATGGAATCAAAATTAGCTCTACTCTTTAACAGTGGAGAGAGGAGGATGTGCACTTGGTGTTCCAGGCCCTCAAAAGGGGCCCATACCATCAGGTACACACACCAGTCCCCAGCCTCTCTCTCAATTCGCTGGGTTTTGGAACCCATGTCCCTTGTCTAGCAAGTACTACTTAATTGAGGTTGAGTAATCTCTGTCATAAAGCAGTCTCATAGTTCCTCATTCACATAATCAGGGTGACAACACTTTATTCCTCCTGCCCCAATAACAAAGAAATTGGGGATCCAAGAGCTGTCAAAATAACCCTCCCAGGCTGCTGTGGGCTATGCTAGGTGGGGTGGATGTGCCAATGCAAATACCTGAAATTCCTTTCCACACTCCCCATAATTCACCACCAGATGTCAGGGTAGAGCTCATCCTGTCTCTGCTTGCTTTCATAAATGATCTGGAAAAGGGGTAAAAAGTGAGATGGAAATTTGCAGATGATACAAAACTACTCAAGATAGTTAAATCCCAGGCAGACTGTGAAGAGCTACAAAAGTATCTCACAAAACTCAGTGATTGATAAACAAAATGGCAGATGAAATTCATTGTTGAAAAATATAAAGTAATGCATCCTGGAGAACATAATCCCAACTATACATATAAAGTGATGGGGTCTAAATTAGCTGTTACTGCTCATGGGATTTTGTTTATTTTGATGCCCAGTACTTGAATTTCAGTAGGTTCCAGTAGGCATCATACAAAAAAAAAATCCCAGAGTTCATAGAGACTACTGGCATAATGCTACACCATGTGATATCTGCCAAGAATAATGTGTGGTTATTTCAAAGAAGCATGGAGCTGGAAGAAGCAATGATTCACAAGGGAAGTAGCCTGACAACGTAAACTAAGCAGCATGGCCATACTCTTTCACTACAGTTACACACACAAAAACATTTTTTTTTCTGTGTAGACCAGGTCTGTGTTAAAATGATGCAGCATCTTGGTGTTTCTGACCCCCCTCCGCCTCTCAAAAATGAAACTAATTTCCAGAACTGAGTGAAATGATAAAATGTTTGAAAAATAGTCTAAAGGCAAGAGGATGTGCTGGTTAGCCTACATTACATTTATGTGGGATCATTTCTTTAGAAAACATTTACAGCTATTCCCTGTCTATAGATTAACACATCAGAATCTATTTTTCTCCTCAAAAGTTTGTGTACAACATTTTCAAAAAGCCCTGTTTTATCTCTGTTTGTCTGTCTTAAAGTTCAAATGAACACTGTGTCAAAAGTAAGAGCATGGAGTTTGATTAGGCTGTTCAGCAAGTTACCTGCCTTTTGTGATTCTGATGTTCGTTAGAGAATGCGAGTAGCAGTTGCTGTGTTCAAGAACACTGGATTGGAAAATGAGTGCCTCACCTGAGGATCTGGTGCTGTGGTGGCGGATAACAGGCAGGCTAGGATGTGACATCATCTCTATGGCCTGCAACCCCCATCTTCTCATGGGATTGCTGAGCGGAAAAACAGAGGAACAAAGTGGATGGTGGTCCTCACTGTTTTTCCTGGCAGGTCTGTCCCCACTGGACAGCTGATCTAAATTAACAGTCCATATAACGTGGTTGAGATCAGGGCTGGCTTCAGCTTTTCTGCCACCCCAAGTGGCAAAGCAGAAAAAAAAAAAAAAAGATAAAGCCAGTCGGCAGCACTTCGGCAGCAGCTCAGTCTTGCTGCTTCACTCTTCGGCAGCAATTTGGCGGCAGATCCTTTGCTCCCTCTCTTCTTCTTCTTCTTATTCTGTGGCACTTTGGCAGCAGCTCTAACAGGCAGAGAGGGACTAAGCGATCCGCTGCCGAATTGCCGACGAAGACCTGGACGTGCCGCCCCTTTCCATTGGCTGGCCCAAATGCCTGCTTCCTTTGCTGGTGCCTGGAGCCGGTCCTCGTTGAGATAAAACTTCATTATCTCTTTTTTGCTTATACTTGGTGGATTTATTAATATTAGAAAACAGTGATCACTTTATCAAAAGCAATTTCTAACTTTATGAAAGTCAAAAATTTGTAAGCTAGGGTACTTATAATTGCTCGCTTTTTCAGAAGTATAGAACATTCAGGTCTCATCGTGCAATAATGCACATGAAGGCAACAAAACACATACAATTCTCACATCTTAACCTCAGAAAAAGAAGTTGAAAATCAAGTGAAACAAAAAATTAGAGAGGACCTGCACATCGTTTAAAATATTAGTTGGATTTGTACTGAAGATATTTCTTTTTCTAATGTGTCTGTGAGGTGTGATGGTTTTGAATAACCTGGGATGTAATTTTCCAATTTAGAGATGTGTAAATTATACCATCCTTTGTGTTATCTCTGAATTTGGTCTTTCGTAGCTTAATATTCAGTCTGTTGGCCAAATTCTCGTGTTAGTGACACTTGTATAAATCCTCATTAAGGCCATCAAAGTCAATAAGTATCAGAGAGGTAGCCGTGTTAGTCTGGATCTGTAAAAGC
>NC_133769.1:51810380-51824607 GCF_003597395.2 Chelonoidis abingdonii | reverse complement strand
CCTCTCCACTCCCCTCCTCCAAGGACACTAGGGGAGTGATTAAGAACTGGTTCAGAGGCAAGCAATATCTCCCTGAACCTACCCCAGAGAAGAGAAAGCGCGAGACCCAGAGAACAGTACCGGCAATTTGCCACACTACCCCAGAGAAGAGAAAGCGCGAGACCCAGAGAACAGTACCGGCAATTTGCCACACTTGGCATTTCTAATTTTGTTCCTACACAGTTGTTGTGTCGTGTTGTTTATATATAGCTATATAGATATATTCATCCTTCATAATATGACCAAGTTTCCACTTTTTGTAGGACCCTTTTTTTGAGTTTCAGATCATTGAAAATCTCCTGGTTAAGCAAGGGTGGTCTCTTGCCATATTTCCTATCTTTGCTACGCAGTGGGATAGTTTGCTCTTGCGCCCTTAAAATGTCTCTTTAAAAAACTGCCAACTGTCTCAAACTGTTTTACACTTAGACTTGCTTCCTATGGGATCTAACCTACCAACTCTCTGAGTTTGCTGAAGTGAGCGGGGGGGGGAGGGGGGATTTGATAGAAGCCTTCAACATCCAAAGAGGATGGAGCTAGGCTGTTCTCAGTGGTGGCAGATGACAGAACAACAAGCAGTGGTCTCAAGTTGCAGTGGGGGAGGTCTAGATTGGCTATTAGGAAATACTATTTCACTAGTAGGATGGTAAAGGGAGGTGCCACAGGATTCTTTGCTGCTTTTAAAGTCAGTGAGCTGGTGGAATCTCCATCCTTAGAGGTTTTAAAGGCCTGGCTTGACATAGTCTTGGCTGGGATGATTTAGTAAGTGTTGGCCCTGCTTTGAGCAGGGAATTGGACTAGATGACCTCTTGAGGTCTCTTCCAACCCTAATATTCTATGATCTTGAAATCCATTATATTTGTTCTGCTGTTCCCCCCCACCATTCCTTAGAATCATAAATGCTATCATTTCATGATCAATTCATCCAAGCTGCCTTCCACTTTCAAATTCTTATCCAGTTCTTTCTTAAAATAAAATCTAGAACAGCCTCTCCCCTAGTTGCTTTTTTCATATTCTGAAATAAATAATGTTCTCTATTACATTCCAAGAACTTGTTGAATAATCTGTGCCCTGCTGTATTATTTTCCCAAGAGATGTCTGGGTAGTTGAAGTCCCATATGACCCCCAAGTCCTGTGCTTTGAATAATTTTGTTAGTTGTTTAAAAAACACACCACCCACGTATTCTTCCTTGTGAGGTGCCCTTCCATGATATCACCCTTGTTTTTTACTCCTTTTATCCTTACCCAGAGACTTTCAACAAATCTACCTCTTATTTCTATCTCAGTCTCAGTGCAAGTTTATACATCTTTGATATGTCTCCCTTTTTTCCCCTTCCTGTCCTTCGTGAGCAATTTGTGCTATTATTCCAGTCATGTGTATTGATCCACCAACTATGCTGTAGTTGTGATCATTCACTAATATTTCTAGTTCTTCCTGTTTATTCCCCATACTACTTGTATTAGTATACATATATCTAATATACTGATTTGATTTTTCCTCTGTGTTCCCTCTTGTCTCTCCTATGTCCCTGCTATAGTTGCCTGTGCACTCCAGATTCTGACCCTTCACCCATGTCTCCATGTTTTTGACTTATTTGAGGGCTTATGTCTCCTGCTCCTGTTGAACCTAGTTTAATGTGAGCATGTAAAATAAAATTTGCCATAGCAAAACCTGGAACTCAGTAGTCTTCTTAAAAATGAGATGAGGTCATAAACAATGTTTGTTTAAATCATAGTCTTCTAGATATTTAAGAAAACAGATACATATATATCTGATTAGGAAATCCAAGAAAAGTCACTCCAGGCTTGTATATAACAAAACATCTAATAACCCTGCCCGCACTTTGGTTTCTTAGGTTCAGTTAAACTTCCTAGTTGAACTGGCACATCAAATGATCTTGAACTTTGTTGAAAGAAGATGCAAAAAAGTTTTTTGGTATGAATCTACTACTATGAATTGTATACCTTTCATAATTTTAATATAGAATTCTTACATATATAAAATAGACAGACTTTTAAAATCTGGATACCTGAAATTAGCCTTTTTAGATAAATGGCCTGACTCCCAGAGGTGCTAAGCAATTACAGCATCCATCGATTTAAGTCAGACCACTGTTGTTTGGAGCCTAACTAAAGGCATCTAGATTTGAAAATGTTGGCTGTTCTGTTTTTATATTTTAATACTTTCCCCGTTCTCATAGCTTATAGCCATACTGTCCAGACTGACAGAACTCAAGACATTTCCTCTGAAATGTGAGGTTTGAATTACAGCTATAATATGTCCCCCGTATTCAAGAACATCAGTCCTGTAAAATTATAATCTGATAATCCTAGAATAGAATCATACGGTTGGGAGGGACCTCAGGAGATCATCCAGTCCAACCCCCTGCTCAAAACAGGACCTAATCCCCAACTAAATCATCCCAGCCAAGGTTTTGTCAAGTCTGACTTTAAAAACCTCTATGGAAGGAGATTCCACCACCTCCCTAGGTAACCCATTTCAGTGCTTCACCATCTTCCTAGTGAAAAAGTTTTTCTTAATGTCCAACCCTATAAGCTCTCCCCACTGCAACTTATACTCCTTGTTCTATCATCTGGTACCACTGAAGAAAGTCTAAGATCCATCCTGCTTTTGGAACCCTTCAGGTTAGTTGAAAGCATCTATCAAATACCCCTCATTCTTCTCTTATCTGCAGGCTAAATAATCCCAGTTCTTCCCTGTCCTCAATAAGTCCTAATCATTTTTGTTGCCTTACCTGCTGGACTCTTTCCAATTTTTTCCCACATCTCCTTGTAAAGTGGGGCCCAAAACTGGACACAGTACTCCAGATGAGGCTCACGAATGTCAAATGAAGGGGAATGAAATCACGTCCTTGATCTGCTGGCAGTTGCTCTACTTATAACTGCCCAAAATGCCATTAGCCTTCTTTGCCAACAAGGGCACACTGTTGACGTTATATCCAGCTTTCGTCCACTGTAACTCTAAGTCCTTTTCTGCAGAACTGCTTCCTAGCCATTTGGTCCCTATCATAGCATGCATGGGATTCTTCCATCGTAATCAGGACGTGGCACTTGTCTTGTTGAATCTCCTCAGATTTCTTTTTGCCGCAATCCCTATAATTGTCTAGATCCCTCTGTAATGCTATCCCTACCCTCCAGTGTAATCTACCGCCTCCTTCAGTTAGTGTCATTTGCAAACTTGCTGAGGGTGGAATACATGCCATCACTCCAAATTATCTAATGAATATATTCTCATTGTTCTTTTTACAAATGGCACTACACTAGCCTTTCTCCATCATCCGGGTACCTCCCCCGACGAAACCATGAGTTTTCAAAGATAACGGCCAATGGCTCTGCAGTCACATCCACTAACGCCTTTAGCACCCTCGGAATGCAGTGCATCCGGCAGCCATGGATTTGTGCTCATCTAGCATTTCTGAATAGTCCTGAATCACTTATTTCTCCACAGAGGGCTGGTCACCTCCTCCCCATACTGTGCTGCCCAGTGCAGTGGTCTGGGAGCTGACCTTGTTTGTGAAGACAGAGGCGAAAAAAGCATTGAGTACTTCATCTTTTTCCACATCCTCTGTCATTATGTTGCCTCTCCCATTCCCTTACCACCTTCTTGTTGCTAACATACATGTAGAAACCCCTTTTCTTACTCTTAACATCCCTTGCTAGCTGCAACTCCAAGTGTGATTTCTCCTTCCTGATTTCACTTCTCTATGCCTGAGAAATATTTTTATACTCCTCCCTGGTCATTTGTCCAATCTTCCACTTCTTGTAAGCTTCTTTTTTGTGTTTAAGATCAGCAGGGATTTCACTGTTAAGCCAAACTGGTTGCCTGCCATATTTACTGTTCTTTCTACACATCGGGATAGTTTGTTCCGGCCCTCTCAATAAGGATTCTTTAAAATACAGCCAGCTTTCCTGGACTCCTTTCCCACTCATGTTATTCTCCCAGTTCCCTGAGGGAGTCAAAGTCTACTTTTCTGCAATCCAGATTTTGCTGCTCTCCTTTCTTCCTTGTGTCAGGATCCTGAACTCGACCGTCTCATGATCACTGCCTCCCAGGTTCCCATCCACTTTTGCTTCCCCTACTAATTCTTCCTTGTTTGAGCAGCAGGCCGAGAAGAGCTCTGCTCCTAGTTGGTTCCTCCAGCACTTGCACTAGGAAATTGTCCTGTACACTTTCCAAAAACTTTCTGAGTTGTCTGTGCACTGCTTTATTGCTCTCCCAACAGATATCGGGGTGATTGAAGTCCCCCATGAGAACCAGGGCCTGTGATGTAGTAACTTCTGTTAGTTGCCTGAAGAAAGCCTCATCCACCTCATCCCCCTGGTCTGGTGATCTATAGCAGATTCCCACTATGACATCACCCTTCTAAACTTAATCCAAAGACTCTCAGGGATTTTTTGAAATTTCATACTGCTGCTCTGCTCTGAGCAGTCATACTGCTCTCTTACATACAGTGCAACTCCCGCACCTTTTCTGCCCTTCTTGTCCTTCCTGAACAGTTTATATCCGTCCAGGAGAGGACTCCAGTAATGTGAGTTATCCCACGAAGTCTCTGTTATTCCAATCACATCATAATTCCTTGACTGTGCCAGGACTTCCAGTTCTCTCTGCTTGTTTCCCAGGCTTCTTGCATTTGTACACAGGCACTTAAGATAACTCATTGATCGTCCTGCTTTCATACAATATGATGCCACAGACTTTTACTCAAGGCATCTCGAGCATGCTCAGGACTCTGAATGTATTACTTTCGGTATGCTCGCCAATGCAGGACTAAAGTTAGTCTATTTATTATGGCATAGTATCAAGTAAGCATTGTCACCATTGAACATTCACTAATTACTAACTAATTACATGGTTATTTCCCATTCTAAGTTTAAGGGGAAATGGTGAAATCTCAGATAGCACTTTTGGATAACTGTTGAGAAATACCGACTTTTTAAGATAAGCATACTCTGCCCAGCTCCTGTAGAGCCAGGCATAATTCTCAATCAATCCTTTATCAATCAATCAAGCCTTATAAAGGAACTTGCTCTGTCACCTTGTCCAGACTCTCCTTCTGATAACATGCTGACTGACTTCTTTTTTCCACCAGGAAGAATCATCATGAACATTTTTTTATCACATTGGCCAGCCTCAGCCTACTGACTAATGCAATGATTCACAGAATTACTCTTTTTGATTTTTTTTCTGACTTTTCTAAAGTTTAATTTTCATCTTGCAGTTGAGACAAAGAAATCTGGACAATCAAAGCTAACTACAAGGGAGGAGTGAATAGCTGAGGGCAGTTTATGAAATAAATAGAATGGGTATGAGTGAGGGGAATATGTATGCGAGCTTGGCTACTCTGATCTGTATGTTTTATCTCATTCATTCACTATTTTACCATTAGATCATTAGTTCTGTATGCCAGCATTGTCTTTCTCTTGTAATATTTAATAATATCTAGCTCTTGAATGGTGCTTAACATCCTTAGATCGCAACGTCCCTGTGGGTGCTATCAAAATCTAAATAATAATAATTTGATAATTATAATTTACTTCCTCTTCAAGATGCTATGCAGGGATATTTCCATAATCCATAACAGTTTCAATAGCATTCACTATATTGTTGGTGGATCCTAAAAGAAGGATTTCATGTCATCATGGACATAATGATCCTAAATTGCCACATCAAGAGAATAAATTCTGGATAAGGTCTCTGAAATTAGTCATTTTGAGGTGGAATTTGGAAATTCTTATTAATCTCATGTTCTTCCTAGGATAGGAAAGCACTACACTTTGACCTGCTTTGAAATTAGAGTATGCCACCAGTATGATGGCAGTAACAGGGGCAAGATATTGGACATATCTGTTTTTATTCCTAAGACTACAGTACATGGATACTAATGGCCTATTCCCTCCAGAAGATCCAGTATGCCATTCAGATTGCATGTGCATGTGTAAGAAAACAAATATACGCTTTTCTACAATTAGGCCATTATCCATGTGAGACCTTCTTTGTCATAATTAAAAAAAAAAAAGTAAGTTTTCATTAAAAGTTCAGTTTCCTAGACTCTAAGGCCAGAAGCTAACTTTATGATCATATGTAGTCTGACTTCCTGCGTAACATAGGCCATAACACCTTAAATAATACTTTTTTCTACATCAAGCCATAAATTCTGATTGACATAGAACAGGATCCACTGAATCCCCAGATACATTTCTCCAATGTTTAATTACACACATAGTTAAAAATGTGCACCTTATTTCTAGAGAGACAACTTGGGTGAGGTAATGTTTTTCTTATTGAACCAAATTCTGTTGGTGAGAGAGACAAACTTTCGAGTCATACAGAACTCTTCTTCAGGTCTGGGAAAAGGTACTCCCAAGTCTACAGGAAAATGCAAGGAAAAACAGATTGTTTAGCATAAGTAGTGAGCACATATTGTAAGGGACCATTCAAGGTAGAGAGACCTCTTAACACCTCTGCAGTCATAGGACAAAAAAGGGGGGTTAGTGCGTTACAGATTGTTGTAATAAGCTATACATCCACTGTCTCTGTTCAGTCATTGATTCGAAGTGTGTAGCAGAGTAATGACTTTAAGGTCACAGGCTCATCTTTTGAAAGTGTTATGCTGGTTTCCTTTGAGGATGGGGACTGATAGGTCAGATACAGAATGATCGCTTCGTGAAAAGTTTTCACCCACAGATGATAGGGCGTTTTTGTCTTTTAGCATTTTCCTGTGTGAGTTCAATCAAGAATGTAGTGTCAGTTTGATTTCACCCACATAGTTGCTGCCATGTAGGATCCAAGGATCTTGAAAGGTATGCTGATCATTGTAGTAGTGGAGATATGTCCTCAGGTTTTAGATCTGTGATTCTGGCAGGGTCTGTTGTTGCTTCGAGTTGGTATGTCCTGATCTGTGGGGAGCTTGCTTCTGCTGCTGAGCTTGGAGATATTGGGGGTTGTTTGAAGTCCAGAAGTAGGGATTCCTGAAGCATTTCTTTCTGGATGGGATCCCCATTGACTATGAGTTGTAGTTGTTGATGATACCCGGTATGGTTTGCAGTGTGGGGTCATAGGTGACAACTAGGGGTGTGCAGTCAGAGGGGTGTTTATTTCTATATTGAAGCAGGTTCTCTCAGGGTATTTGAGTGGCCCATTCCACAATATGATCTACTTCTCTGGAGTGCTTGGCTGTAGATAACAGATTTCGTGGTGTGCTTGGGGTGGTTACTAGATCTGTGAAGCTAGGTGTGGTGATCCATGGCTTTCTTGTATATGGAGCTGTCTAGTATCAGAAACCTCTTCCCCATGCATGTACCGTACTTGTTGACTGTGATGAAGTCACCTCTTAACCTTGTTTTGGATAAACCCAATGAATTAAGTTTCTTAAGTCTCTCCCTATGTGGCATATTCCCCAGACCTGAGACCATTCTTGTAGCTCTTTTCAGATTTCTTTCCAATTTTTCAATGAGTAAATGGTGCAAACACTGGTGTGTGTGCTTGAGGGTGAACACCAAGGAAAGGAGGGAGTGTGTGACCACAGAGCTAGAGAACAACCTATTGTAGAAGCTGGGTAAGAAATGACAGTGAAAGAAAAATGAGGAAGGAAGGAAATGGAGAGAAAAAGAGAGAGAGAACAGAATGACAGAGAAAGGAGAGCAGAAGAGGGAGAGGAGGAGAAATAGAAACAAAAATGACAACACAGAATAGAAAGGTTGCACCTATCCTGATTAGCTTCTGTAGAAATAAATTGGTTTTTCAGTGTAGAAAAGTAACAACAAAAGAGAAAAGGGAGTGGAAGAAAATAGACAAAAAGGAGGAAAGTGAAATAAGGGCAATGGAGGCAGAGAATGAGAAAAGGAATAAGTTAATTATAATTAACAATTACACAACCAGTGAGATGTAAGTAGTATTATCCCATTTTACAGATGGGAAAACTGAGGTAACCAGGTAAACTAATGAAAAAAGGAGGAAACAGAAGGCACACTATAACCTTACCTTAGTGAATGTATCTCAGTGATACATGTTACAACTTATATTTCATTGTTTCTCTTTGAAAAACATGCCAAGGCTGTCTTAATTTTGGGATGTTCAGAGAATAAGAAAGTTGTTGCTGTCATGGCTTGATTAAATTGCTGCTTACTTTAGGCATGCAGTTGGGTTAATGGGATAAGTATTTTTGAAAATTATATGCCAGAGTGTAAAGGTAATTCTGCCATCCTGAATTTCCAGTCCTGTAGAGAAATATTCAGCTAGCATATGTTATTTTGTTTCATCACATTAGCACTTCTCAACCTCTTGACTAGGATCAAGTGTAGTGTCTATTTTAACATTTGATACCTCTGTTGGAGGACTAGCAGGAGGATAGACTCAATTATGTGATGAATCTTTAGCGTCTGTAACTTTCATCATTCGATAGGTGGTTTAATATCATATAATATTAAACTAAAAAGCAGTTAAGATGTAATGAAAAAGTCACACTAACATTTACAGCATATACTGCAATAGCAATGTGTAAATATTTTAAGTGTAAACTAAAACACACAGATTATTTGGAAAAGTTTAACAGTCTGTTAGATTGTGTAAATGTATAGAAAGGTGTAATTTTAGTTTATTTGTGCCAGTCTTTGTATCATACTGAATCTGTGTTTGGATGGTGTTATCCAGAATTAAAATGACTTTAATTCAGTTTAGGTTAATTTACTTTAGTTCTGAATGAGGGTCTTCACACTGGGTTTAATGCAGTTTAACTAAATCACTTCAAATTCACACCTTTCATTAATTTGGACTAATTTTCTTGGATGACCCAATGTAGACAAGCTGCAAATATATCTGATTATTGGCTGGGAGCAGATCTGCTGCGTGGAAAGGTAGTATTTGATATAATAACTTTTTAGACTAGACCCACACTTTAAACAATTCTTCATGTTTAGTACAGATATATATTTGGGGTGACAGATTGACCCTGTCAACACTAGTTCTCCACTTGTGAGGTACTCTCTTCTCTTCATGTGTCATTATCTAATGCCTGCATCTGTAACTTTCGCTCCATGCATCTGAGGAAGTGAAGATTTTTACCCACGAAATCTTATGCCCAAATAAATCTGTTAGTCTTTAAGGTACCACCAGAATCCTTGTTATTTTTGAGGAAGTAAGACGGTGTCTATAGGTGCCTTTGACTACTGAAGAATTAACTACTTTAACACTGAGAAGCTGAAGCAGTCTGTAAAAGTAAGACAAATGAGTAGTTCAAGGGGATTGAAGGAAGCATTAGATTCTCTTATTGGGCCAACAGGAAGCAAGGCAAAACCAAGCAACCATAAAAATGCTTAATCTAGCCCTGAGATCAAGAGGAGTCTGTAGTTTGGAGCTGACTGTCAGGCACAAGCACAGAGTAAGTTAGTCTCACTCCCAGTTACCCAGAAACATAAATGGTAGCCCAGTCACAGTTCATAAGCATAAAGCTACACAAATTGCAAGGCACTCAGTCTAGTGCTGAAGTATAATAATGTCCAATGGAATGGGCACAGGAGAAGGAATCATGAGATCTGTGTGCTGTTATTGTGGGTGGGACCATGGCTAATAATTTAACTAATCTGCACTACTGTCTCTCTGTCTTTTCATTCCCAAAGCAAATTCCAAAGTGCTGTATAAGGGCTAGCCAGCAGCATTATTTATTAAGAGAGAAAGCAAAGGAAGAGGCATATCAGTGAGGATGCTTTTAGGAGAAGGTGAAGATAGAAAAGGACAGTTCACAGAGGGGGTGCTCTCTAGACACATTTTGGAGAAGAAGTAGAAGTCTGCAAATGTGTCATGCCTTGTTAAAAGAGGGTCTTTATTACTGTCCAGCAGCCGTTCTGTTGTTATTGTTTGTTACTTACATAGTGTCAGAAGTATGTTAGATCTTTACAGGGAAGTAAAAAGATCATGCTTGTGGCCCAAGGAGTTTTCATTTTAGCTAAACATGCAGACTGAGAAAGGTGGATGGGATGCAACAAAAAGCAGTTGACTGATGAGTGAAGTTTACCATGTCTTGTTGCTCTAGTTCCATGTCTTTATTTTGAAGGAGATTTTTTTTTTGTCCCTCATGTCTGTATTTTTCACAGCTTATATAGGAAAGGGCTTTACAGGAGTCTTGGGGAACATGGATTTTGAGCAGAGACTTGACATAGTTGAAGTTGGAACAGGGAAAGATCTGCAAAAAGCTGAAAGAGAGAAACAATGAGGAGAGCTTCCTGGCATCATCCCCTGATGTTAGGATTGAGCTAAGCTGTCTCTTAGAGGTGACAATAACTCTTTCTTTTTATGTAAGGGAGACCGAAGAGAAGTGAGCTAAAAGGTTTTCTTGGCAGTACAAAAAGTGAAAACATTCGCTACTGAGCAGGAACCAGGAGTTTATAAATTTGATGGAACAGAATTACCCGGCACAGCAGATATCATCAAGGACCATGCTACAAAAGTGGAGTATGATGTGTGCACAATATTAATAGTACCCATGGCATGTCTCCACATGGGACATCCTTAGTGGATCATGAGGTCCTTGTGATCATAAGCCACATGTCCATCACATCCCCATGGTGGATGACTTATCTGTTTTTTCAGCAGTCTAGGAACAATATCTTATTAAAACTGGATTCCTGCAACTCAGGCTGTACTAACCATAGATGCATCATTCCAAGCTTGGGGAGCCCATTTAAAAGGAACTCATAAATGTGTTCCACCAACTGTAGATATATGTTCTGGAGATGAGGAAAGTCCCCAAATCCTATAAGGCTCAGGGAATGGTCAATCAGCTATTCCACCGATGGAATAACTCCACCCACTGGAGGTGAATCTATTTGAACTTACCTGAACATAAAGTTACTGGCTTTTTTTCTAACCAGACTCAAGAGAGAGAGTTTCAGTGATCTTGGTAACCTCTTACTGGCCCAGATGGAAAAAAAACATTATTGCTTGTGAATATGGCAGCTGAAGAAGCTGCCTAGGAACCTGGTGTTAGGTCATTAGTCAGAACCAGCACATTTTACTGCATCCCATCCTGGGATCTATCTCTTTTGAGCATAGCACCTGAAAGAGCAGAAATGCAGAGACATGACATTTCTAAATAAGTGACTCTCATCATCCTGGCTTTTTGGAAGGAGTCTATTAGAAGGACTGCATAACTTCCAAGTTGAAAATATTTGCAGTAAGTTGTGAAAAAGTGCAATAAATTGTTTTTGGTTCCACACACACAACCTGCTGCTTCATTTATTTCTGTTTTGCATAGAGAAAACTTCCATATATGTCAATTTGGTCGCAGATTACCATTAGGCAAGTAGACCCAACTTTTTGTTTAATTATACTCTCACACACAATGAGGAGCACTGTGACTTTTAGATATGTCACGGTAATGTCTTCACTACAGAGTTAGCCTGGGCATAACCAGCCACACTGCAAAGTTGTACCTGAGTTATTCTGTCCTTACTGGTACTACACTCCCCTGTATATATTGCTGGGACATCCAGGGGCATATCCTATGGTTCTTTGTGCGGCATAAGCTGAGCTGCTTTATTATTATTTTCCAGTGAATGGTGGGGGAATTTGGTGTCCCCTTGGGCTTTTAGGGAATTTTGGTAAGGCACTGGAGGACTATCAGCATGCAAATGATTTAGCCTGAATCCTCAATGCAAAGTGTATGGGTTACCAGCCCAAGTGAAAGAAGAAACCAAGCTCTAACCAATACCCCCAATCCTGCCAGCTAGTACAGGTTGAAAGCATCACTAAACTATGGTGAGAGGTTTTTCTGGGGGGGGAGGGGGGGTGCAGGCTAGGGGCAACTCCCAGGTAAGAGCCTGGGCTAACTGCAGTGAAGAATACCCTAAATCAGTGGTTTTCAAACCTTTTTTCTCACAAACCAGTTGAAGAAAATTGTGGATGCCCACGACCCAATGGAGCTGGGGATGAGGGGTTTTGGGAGTGGAAAAGGCTCAGGGCTGGAGTAGAGGGTTGGGGTGCGGGGGTGAGGGCTGCGGGGTGGGGCCGGGAATGAGGAGTTCAGGGTGTGGGAGGGGGCTCTGGGCTGGAGTAGAGGGTTGGAGTGCAGGAGGCCTCAATCTGTGGATGTGGGCTCTGAGGTGGGACTAGGGATGAGGGGTTGGGGTGCAGGAGGGTGATCCAGTCTGGGATCAAGGGGTTTGGAGAGCGGGAGGAGGATCAGGGCTGAGGCAGGGGGTTGGGGCATGGGGGGAGGCTCAAAGGGTGCAGGCTCTGAGTGGNGGGGTTGGGGTGCAGGAGGGGATCAGGGCTCTGCGCTGGCACTGCAGGCTCTTGGGTGGGGCTAGGGATGAGGGGTTTGGGGTGCAGAAAGGAGCTTCAGGTTTGGGAGTGGCTCAGGGATGGGACAGGGGATTGAGGCACGGGGTTGGGACATGGGCTTATTTCAAGTGGCTCGCTGTCAGCAGTGCAGCGAAGGCAGGCTTCCTGCCTGTCCTGGCACTGTGGACCGTGCTGCACCCAGGAAGCAGCCAGCAGTCAGTCCTGCTCCTAGGCGGAGGCACACAAGTGGCTCCATGCAGCTCTCGCCCGCAGGCACCACCTCCCAGCTCCCACTGGCGGGGAACCGGAGCCCCGTGGCCCCCCTGCCTAGGAGCCGGACCTGCTGGCTGCTTCTGGGGTGCAGTGTGGTGTCAGAAGACGGTAGGGACTAGCCTGCCTTAGCTGGGCAGCACCGCAAACAGGACTTTTAACAGCCCAGTCGACAGTGCTGACCGGAGCAGCTGTGACCCAGTTCCTTACATTCCATGACCCCGTACTGGGTCACGACCTGCAGATTGAAAACCACTGGCCTAAATGGCTTTCTGAATGTATGTCTCACTACAATAGCCAAACAGGCCTGTACCTCTGTTGTTCTGGATGCTTCACTTATGTCCTAAAAGTTATGTCTTGCTGCTGGGCTTGTTATGATGGATTTTGATGGCAGCAGTTCGATGATGGAAGAAGTAAAGAGGTCCCTCTAGACTTTTTGGTCTGAAAAGCACCTTAATGCTTGCCAAAAAAAACCCCTAAATCAATTAAAAATAGTAGTGATAATATGCTGGCATGCACTCTGTGAGGCAGCCAGCTTGGGCAGGAGATCCTACCACCTGGGGATGAGCTAGAATTAGACCTTCTGTGGTTCCCCCTCTGTTCTTACCCCTCCCCTACCCATCACCTCCCAAGGTCAAAAACTGTTGTAGTTGCACGCCTTCACAGACCTATTAGCCCTTGTAATAGTCATTTGTGAGCATTTCTGAGGACAGGCATAATGACTACAAAGAAGGAAGTGGATATATAAACCTAAAGAGATAGGAATGTCATCCTCAATGCCTATTGTGTGGGGGTTAGGCATGGGCTTTGACAGAGAAGGTGGATTTTTTTATTTGTAACCCTTCCTTGTTCTTTGAGTAGTTGTCCCTGTGGATGCTCCACTTCGGGTGCACATGTACACTCTGCGCCTTCAATTGGAGATTTTCAGTAGTAGTCTCTGCAGGTCCATGCCTGCACCCTACATGATATATCCTTGTGCTCTCATCTGAGGAAATATAAGGAAGGTGGACCTGCCTTCACTCCAGTACTTTCTCAAATGCCTCTAGCCTGAGACAGAAACTTGTGGTATGTGTTGGTTATCTTTGCTAATCCTTTCTCTTCCCTACTTGATTTTATTTTATTTCTTTCATTTCTTTATTTTACTGTATTGCTGTTTGTTTTTGTTTGTTTCCAGTGCATTCTGTGCATTTCGGGTAGGACATCATCTCCATTCATTCTTGGGTCAAGGACTTACTGCTGCCTTGGTTCCCTTGTTGGGAACTCTTTTCTCTGCCTGTGGGATGCCCAAAACTCCAGGGTATGAATCTTGCCAGACCTTCAGAAGGTCTTTTCCTATCAGTGATGGTCATTCCAATTGTCTCCCTTGTCTTGGAGAGGTACATATCTGCTCTGCCTTCAAGAGTAGGCTTAGAAAACTGAGGGAAGACAAACCCGGAAATCCTGGACGCCCCATCATCTCGGGTATTGGCTCTCTCACTGAAGGACTGTCTGGATATGTGGACTCTCTACTCAGACCCTATGCCACCAGCACTCCCAGCTATCTCCATGACACCACTGATTTCCTGAGGAAACTACAATGCATTGGTCACCTCCCAGAAAACACCATCCTAGCCACCATGGATG
>NC_133769.1:51783257-51809822 GCF_003597395.2 Chelonoidis abingdonii | reverse complement strand
ATCTCCACCAACCATTCTCAAAACTACAATACCTGCACGAGGAAATTAGGAAACAGATCAACAGAGCCAGACGTGTACCCAGAAGCTTCCTACTGCAAGACAAACCCAAGAAAGAAACCAACAGGACTCCACTGGCCATCACATACAGTCCCCAGCTAAAACCCCCTCCAACGCATCATCAGGGATCTACAACCCATCCTGGCTCAAGTTACTCCTTATCGAGCACTCCTTGAGGCCTGCTACCATCTCAGGGCCCGACATCCCCCCGCACCACCATTCCCCAGTATATCGGCCTCAGAAGAGTCAAGTGCTCTACTGCCCTCCAAATGCCCTCCATGGTTCTGGTTCTGATGACTAAGTCTCGGGATAGTTTTAAAAAACCTGAAGTTTCAAAACACCCTTCTTAAGAAGAGTCACAAGTACCTTGATAGGGATTCAAATAGGTTGGGGAAGTCACTCCAAAGGTCAAATAAGGAGGCCTCACGTCCTGGTGTGGCTACAGCAGAGGCTCCTACCCCTACCCCCACTCCCTGCCCAGTTCCAAATCTCATCTACCTCCTAGAAAGCACAGGAATCACCAGAAGTCTAAGAAACCCTGCCTGACACAGGCATTTGTACTCAGTTCATACAGTGACTCCTCAAAGAAACAACAACCAACTCTGACTCCCTCGGTACTAGCAACACTAGCAGGCCAGCAACATAGGGGCATGCAGAGCATCCACCTACACCACTGCTAGCATCACCAGCTACATTACAGCTGATCATCCGGTGGCCTACCTCACTGTTGTTAAAACGGCCCATAGCTGGGCAGATGTTTACCAGTATCAGTGAGAATTCGGAAACCAATATCCTTAATACTTTGTCATTTATTTGAGAGAGAATCACACAAGCCGTTAAGGTTACATGGCTTACATCCTTTCTTACAAGCCTTAGCTCCCCAGGCATAAACCCTCAGTAACTATGTTAGCGCTACACAGTATCTTGATTGGCAAACAAAGCAGGCATGTCTACCAGCTCTAGTTGGAGACTACTTCTTTCTTCTTTCCCCTCTCAGGCACTTGCAGAGCCTTGGTTACCCTGACAACCTCCAGTTCTAAGGCCCCTCAAGGCGGGGTCTTGGTTACCCTGACGACCTCTATCTCACAGTCTTGAACCTCTTTAGATGTTAATTGGGGAATTGATCTGACTCATTTACTTTGCTTAGCACTTATATACCTTTTTGTTCTGAAAGGAGTCACATGTTCCAGAAATATGCCTTGTAGGTGTTTCTTACTGGTTTTCTTCATAATTATGGAAGGGATTGCAAAGCGGGGACACAGACCAAAGCTCATCCATAGTTTACCCTCTCATAAATCATTCACTTAAGCTCTTAGCATGAGGTTATCCAAAAAGGGTCATTTTGACCCATGTCAGCCATGTCAGCACCAAGCCCACTGATTGCATGATCTTACATGTTCTTTACTTTGTGAGCGGGTTCTCTGCTCATATAGTCCAAAGTTCGGGGTTAAAACATACACGCCGATCGAGCCAATAGTAACAATTTCAGTGCAGTTTTACCACTTCCAGTTGTTTTCCACATCATTTATCTAATGCTAAGAGAATCCTGCTCTCAGAATCCTCTAGTAGGTTCAGACATACCAAGCCATACCAAACTCATGCTTGACACATTTATCCATATCAATCACAGCAATTTGTAATAATTTTGGCAGTCTCAACAGTACTGAGCAGATTCCTGCTCAAAGGACCTCTTAGCTGTTCAAGAATCCAGCTCTCCTCTTCTGGCAGGTACAGAGATGGATCACCTCATGGTACTGTTTAGATCAGCTGATGTCTTTGAGTTCTCACCTGCATGCATATCTACCGGTACAGACCCTATCACTGGCCCTCGTG
Source organism: Chelonoidis abingdonii (assembly GCF_003597395.2). Taxonomy (NCBI): domain Eukaryota; kingdom Metazoa; phylum Chordata; order Testudines; family Testudinidae; genus Chelonoidis; species Chelonoidis abingdonii. The sequence goes on along the minus strand of NC_133769.1, from coordinate 51,807,932 downwards.
CCACCTCTGGTACTGGTATGACCTTCAGCACTGGCACAATCTCTAGTACCACTGCAACAGGCCCCCCATTAGAAACAGGGTAAGTAACCTCTTCAGATGTAGAGGTCTCTATTCAGGGTTCCACTGGCCTCCCATTTAGACCTCAATCCCCTGAAATCTACTCGGAAGAGGAGCTTACAGGAACCAGGCAGCCTATTGGATGTCAGGAACCTGGCCAATCCTCTGCTCAGTGACCCTGCTGAAGAACATGGTCTAGAAGAATAAATCATCCCCCATCCTACACAGATGACTTCAAGGTCTCAAGGACCTGATGAAGAGGATAGCAGAGTCCTTACAGATCCCTTTGGAGGAAGTTCAAGAATTACAGCACAGCTTGGTGGATATCCTCCACTCATCCCCTCAAGGCAGGGTTGCAATACCAGTAAATCAAGTATCGGGGGTAGCCGTGTCAGTCTGTATCCAAAAAAACAACAAGGAGTCCGGTGGCACTTTAAAGAATAACAGTTTTATTTGGGCATATGTTTTTTACCCAGAAAAGTTTGCCAAATAAATCTGTTAGTCTTTAAACTGCTTGTAGTAAGATGAGGCCCTGAAACATAAACTCTTGAGTCAGAGGCCCAGTCTGAGGCCTGAAGCCTGAACCAAAGTACTTCCAGACATTGCTAAGCAAAAACTGGGCTGTGAGCCTGAGGCAGGTCCCACTCACAAAAGTTGGTGAGAAGAGGGCTGCTAGAAGCAGGTGCTTCCACACATAAGTGCTAATAAGAGAGGTGATTAAGAAAAAGCAGAAAGCCTACAAGGAGTGGAAGATGAGCAGGATTAGCAAAGAAAGCTACCTTAGTGAGGTCAGAACATGTAGGGATAAAGTGAGAAAGGCTAAAAGCCATGTAGAGTTGGACCTTGCAAAGGGAATTAAAACCAATAGTAAAAGGTTCTATAGCCATATAAATAAGAAGAAAACAAAGAAAGAAGAAGAATGGGACACACAGCTAAACACTGAGGATGGAATGGAGGTTACAGGATAATCTAGGCAGGCCCAATTATAACCAATACTTTCCGCCTCAGTCTTTAGATGAAGGCATGAGGTTAGGGATTTGAAGAGGATGACAAATGAGATGAGGAATGATGGATAGCTATATTAACACATCTGAGGTAGAAGCCACCCTGAACAGCTAATAGGCACAAATCAGAAGGTCCAGATAATCTCACGACACGATATTAAAGGACCTGGCATGTGAAATTGGCAAGCCATTAGCAAGATTTAATGAATCGGTAAACTCCAGGGTTTGTACCGTACTACTGGTGAGATTGCTAACATAGTTCCTATTTTTTAAGAAAGGGGGGAAAAAGTGCTGAGTAACTATACGGCCTGTTAGTTTGACATCTGTAGTATGTAAGGTCTGGAAAAAAATTTGAAGGAATAAGTAGTTAAGGCACATTGAGGTCTATGTGAATTGGGACTAAAATTAAACATGGTTGTACAAGGTAGATCATGCCAAAAGCCAACCTGTATCCTCCTTCTTTGAGAAGTAACAGATTATTTCGGACAAAGAAAAATGCAGTAGATGCCTAAGTTTACCTCGATTGTCAGTAAGGCATTTGACACGGTCCCCCGGGGAATATTAGTTAAATTGGAAAAGATGGGGATCAATAGTGAAATTGAAAGGTGGAATAAGGACTGGTTAAGGAGAGACAACACGGGTCATACTGAAGTGAACTGTCAGGCTGGGAGGAGGACTAGTGGATCGCTCAGGGATCAGTTTTGGACCAATCTATTTAATACTTTTAGTTACTCGAACTCTTGCCACAAAAGCGGGAATGGCTAATAAGGTTTGTGAATGACACAACCTGGGAGGTTTTGCTAAACAGAGAAGGAGGAGAACTAGTAACAGGAAGATCTGGATGACCTTGTAACTGGAGTACTAGTAAATAGGATGAAATTTAATAGTGAAAAAGTGCAAGGCTCAGGCATTAGGGGATTGTAATAATAAGGAATTAGTTTTATAAATTGAGGGACACAATCAGTTGGAAGTAACAGAGGAGGAAAGGACCTGGAGTATTGGTTGATGCACAGGATGACTATGAGCCCCGCAAAGGATTGGCCATAAACAAAGCTAATGCAGTTTAGATGCTAGCGAGGTGATTTCCAGCAAAGATAAGGAGGTTTAGTACCGTTAATAAGGCACTGGTAGACCGTCATCTGAATATCTGTGTGCAGTTCTGGTCTCTCATGTTTAAGAAGGATGAATTCAAACGGATAAGGTTCAGTGACGGGCTATCTAGGATGAAAATCCATGAATGAAAACTGTCTTAATGAAAGAGTTGGCTTGTTTAGAGAACCTAACCAAAATGCAAGTAGGGGGGATAGCTTGCTCTTATAAATATATCAGAGGGAATTAATATTAGGAGACACGAGAAGATATAAGGTACCAATGTGGCAAACAAGAACTGATAACTGACTCTTGGAAGTTGTTAGACTCGAAATGTAGACAAAGGTTTCTAACATAGAGGATGAAATTCTGGCACCAGCCTTCGAGGGAGATAGTGGGGCAAAAGACATATCTGCTGCTAAAACTAAGAATGAAAGTTTGATGGGATGGTATAGGGATAAGCTAATCTGGCAATTCATTTGGAATTGATTTATCAGCAGGTAAGTGCCCAGTCTTGATGGATGTTAGAAGGGATGGGCATCTGAGTTATGCGAGAATTCTTTCCTGGGTGCTGGCGGTGAGTTTCCCCAGCTAGGTCGACACCTGATCAGCATATTGGGGTCGGGGGATCCTCTTCCTACCGGAGATGGCAGAGGCCCTGGAGAGTTTTTCACCTTCCTCTGCAGCGTGGGGGCATGGGTCACTTGTGAGGATTCTCTGCAGCTTGAGGCTCAAACCACAAGTTGAGACTTCAGTAACGTCCAGACATAGGTTAGGGTTTGTTTATAGAAGTGGAGGGTAGGATACTGTGCTTTGTGCAGGAGGTCAGACTAGATGATCATAATGGTCCCTTCTGACCTTAAAGTCTATGAGTCTATAAGAGGAACTTGTGCCAAGATGGCATCAGAACAGTCCACAGAGATAACAAGGAACAGGCAGGTGCATCTTAAAGATTGGATCAAAAGGACAACATGATGTATAGATTTGTTTGAACCAACATGTAGCGGGAGAAGCAGCACCCTAATGAGTAAAGGGGCTGCACCTTAATACTTCAGGAGGGATGAGTAACCAGTTCTGCACCTATATAAGAATAGGTCTGGAAGTGCACATCGTCATCCAGCCTAGGGGGCAGTGGAGTGTCCCGCCGCTGACTGAGCTGCATCCATTGCCAGGGGACACACATTCGTAGTATGTCCTCTAGAGTCTAAAGGAAACTATTACTGTGCTTCGTTTTACAGTAAGGTACGAAGGCCGGGTGCCTTCGTACCTTACTAGAATCTGTGGTCTTTGGGAGTTCTCTCGGGATCTGCGGTATCAGCTGTCTGTGCAGAACTAGGACAGCACACAGAGGGAACATCCACGCAGCCTACTGTTATCATCATTGAACAAGAGCAGAGCACCACACCAGTAGCTACTGACAACAGTGCCACTAGACTCCTTGTTGTTTTTATACCAGTAAGTCACTATGGCAGAAATAAGCCACTGTCCCTTCCATTGGCAAGAGGGACAAGAAGAAGTATTATGTCACTCTGAAAGGTTTGGAGCACCACTTCTTCCATCCCATACCAAACTCTCTTGTGGTGGATATGATAAGTGAAAGTCACAGACAGCATCGCTCCAAGTCCATGCTTCATGACAAGGAGCTCAAATGTCTGGGCTTCTTCAGTTACAAAAGTTACTCCAATGCTATGCTTCATCTAATTAGCCTCATCTTTCATATGTCTTTTTTAATCTTTATTGGTAAAAAACCTTATCTTCTCATACGTTTGTGTAGCACCTAGCACAAAGAAACTCCAGTTTTGACTGTCTCTTTGCATACTACCATAGTAAAGCTAATAAAATTAATAAGAAATTCTGGGTGGGCTACAGTTGGTACCTGCCCTAATTTTTTAAAGATTATACCCAGATGTCCAGTGTTTTCTTGCATCTTGCCAGTTATGTTTGCAGGTTATTAAAGCATTCCAGTATACCTTTGGGGATGATGCAGCATCAGTCACACTGCAATTTTATGTTGTGTTGCATTGTAACAACTTTGTCTTAGAGGATAGAGTTTGTCTCAATGGAGGCCCCTTACAATTGGATGTCTACAGGATGTTTTATTAGGCATTCCACAGTCACTGACCAAAGGAAGAGTACCGTAGCCTTTAAATTGGGACTTTATTTATTTGCTTTTCTGTGCCACTTATAATATATGAGTGCTTCTAAAACACTGAATATATCCTCACAACACCTCTCTGAGTTAGGTAAGCTTTACCATCCCTCTTTTATAGATGAGGATCTAAGACACAAGGGTCTAGTTTCTTAGGCATCACTGGTATTCACGAAGTCTGAGTTAGTTGCCTAGACTCCATATACAATGAACGGGGAGAGATGTACCTCGTCATCATCATCATGATAATCAAATGTGCAGTCTACAGAGGACTGTTGCACCAGCCAAAGTAACCACGGCTGATATCATCGTGCCAGGCATCTTAGAGTGAAATTCTCAGATCTGGCTAAATCCTGCAAATCCACAAATCTCTGGGGCAATGTCAGGTAAGATTAAGGCATGCACCTCTTTGCTCAACAATGATGAATTTGAGAGCATGGTGTGATGGGGTGTTTTTTCCCGTCCTGGCAGTGGCAACATATCCAAATATCATGCGATGCCGTTTGTGAATGCAGTGATTGACTGGAGGAAGGCTGGCATCTCTGTGAGATTATTAGGGCACCTAATTCCTTTTGTGAGTCCTTAGCTCATTGAGATTAGTGGTGTGGCTTTCAGAGATGCTGAGCAACCAGAACTCACATCAAAGTTAATGGAAACATCTGAAGCTCATCAGCTCCGAAAAGCAGGACTGTGTTTTGTCCATTAGTTAGGGGACACAACTTTGCTCTCTTGAGTCTTGTCCAGTGTCTTAACCACAAGGCCGAAGATTAGACTCCAATTCTGGAGATGACAGGAGACCCATACAAAGTCTCTATTTGGCTGATCAGCCCAAAGGGAATAGAACAGTTTTACCCTGGAAATGAAAGCACTTTGGGTAATTCTAATATGTAATAGATGTGTTTCCTATAAAAATTACATTCTGAGGCTGCGAGAATGTTACGCTTCATGATTATTTCAGTCGTCAAGGAAATGCTTGTAAAATCATAATAGTTAATTGTACAGGATGAATAATACAGTTTTTAATTAAAGTTGCATAGAACAGTCCCTACTCCTTAAAAAAAAAAAAAAAAAAAAAAAAAAAACTGTGGACCTACCTTTCCAGCTTCCCTGCCACTTTCCATTCCCTGCATGATTCTCTATCTTTATGGCTATCCTGTGGACCATGGAAAAGGTCTCTGTTAGCCACTGATAATTCACAGACAATAGTTTGTAAAACATTCCTGACAAAAATATTTGGTTTCTGGTTGAATACAGTCAAACTTTTGTTCAGTCACCGTCTCCTCCTCTTCCCTCCCCACTAAAAAACACTATTTAGAATTGATAAATAGATACAGAAATGTTATGTGTAATAAAGTGAAAGAAGTGAAATGCTAGTAATTGTTCATTTTGGCCATAGTCCTGGAGCTGGATCCGTGTGAGCAGTTTCCTGTGCCTCTGCAGAGCATAAATCTCATTCTTCCACCTATGTGGATCCAATTCCAGGATTGGGGCCTTTGCATATAAAGCATGTGAGCTTAGAGGAGATGTTTTCATGTTGAATAAAAGGATAATTATTATTTTTTCTAAAGCAGGAAAAAGAGGTCTATTGAAAGTCTGGGGAAACAGGTTGAATACGTTTGAAATAGGATTTTGGGGTTGGTTGGTTTGTTTGTTTCTTTGAGTACCCAACTATTGCTAGCAAAAAAAAAAAATGCAGTGGAATTGTATTCTTTTTAATGATAATTGTAATAATCTTCAAAACAAGGTAGCATGGGGAATTGTGTGTATTTTGAAAGAATTATAACCTTGTTCCATTTATTTATAAGCTCATTTTTTAACCTTGAAGATTTCTTCAAATGGCTTAGTTTTCTTTGAATGATTTACTATATATTTATAACCGTTATTAGTCAGGTAATACAGTGTAACTCTTTTTTTAATATCATCCTAAAATGCCAAACTAAAATGGTAAAATGTCAAATATTATATGTATTTCAAAAGGAGGGAAGTATAATTGCATACTATACTTATGAAGAAGAGAATTCTTACAAATAAATTATTACATGAAATAAGTTCAGCATCTGAATTATTTTATTCTGTGATACACTTTTATTTCAACAGTATAAAAGGCATGCCTTTTCCCCTGGTTAGAGAAGGAAGATTACACATTCTAAAAAGTATATCCACCATCTTTTCCTTATGCTAAGATTTTTATCTGCTGTTTAATGGATAAACTTACTGTGAAGTGTAGTTGCTTGTTTAACTTTACCCCTATTCAGGTCTTTGATTTTGGCAGGTTAGTTAATTCAAATAAAATTTGTGAAGTTAAGCACTTTCAAGAAAAGGCATAGGAGAACCTAATTTAACCTAGAGTGTCTCTTTTATTCTTCTGTTATTCATTTGAAGTGCCCTATCAGCTTGAACTGACCAACTTCAGTCATTTTTACCCTTTTATTTTTTTTCTCTAATGTAAACTGAAATTCCCTGCTGTTCGTGGTATTTTAGTGTTTAGCATCATTTAATGAGCAGGTATCATTAAACTTAAAAGATTCTTTTCTGTATATCTCTGATTAGTTAGGGGAAGAACCAAAGAATTCCTCTAATTTATCTTTGCTTTCTTGTTATATTTTGATGTTGGCCCATTTTATGTTTCAGTGCCTTTTTATGAAATAGATATTATAATTTTGGTGTGAAAGTAGGACAGAATCTTTAAAAAAAAAATCTTTGGCTCTGATAAGATATATAAGATACTATATCTTGTTTACAAATTTACCATTAGAATGCTTTGTCTGTTCTTTTGTAAATTTGTACCCTAATATATATTTTCCTCTGACAAAAAGATTCATTACTGTTTCTTCGTAAATATACCTATTAACCCCCGACAGTAACCTTGTCTGCTGGGTGCATGTATATTTGGGGCCTGATGCTTTGCTCCTTGTGCATCCAAAATTCCAGTTGACTTCACTGGGAATTTTAGTGATCAAGAAAAAGCTCCAATTGATTAATGGTAAAGGGTGTATAGATGATAAAAAAATGAAAGTCATTAGATATATATGATGGTGTAAGAGTTCATGATAGGCAAGTTTGACTATATTAAAAATAATTATAACAGATTTTTTTTAGAAAATGATACTCTTATAGTCTACACTGAAAAACTATGAAACCTTATCCTCTAATACCTTACTTATGGGAGTAGCCCCATTTAAGATATTGTTCACATGACTAAGGACTATTCACATGAGGAATGCTTTTCAGGATCAGAACTGTTGTTTGTAAACTTTATAAATGTGTTCTTATAAGACCTAAATGAAAATTTAAATTCTTCAATCAAATGCGAAATGCTTCAATCCTGTGAGTTGGCTGTTTACCTGAAAGCATGTATTAGTTGTGTAACATAAAATTGTTAGTTTTGTTTAAAAAGTGGTGGCCATATTAATTGATAGATTAAAATGTATTAAACCATTGCCCCTTCCATTTCTCGTTTTTGATGTGCTGTAAATATTCTTTAAGAATTTTGGTATTGGTTCTAGTTTTTCTTTTTAAAGTCAAAGAAAATCTGGGAGATATAAAGTCTAAAGAGAAAATAATGAGGCTTGAAGACCAGTAAAGGTCAGATCATGTGTAATAAGTTACAGATGGTACTATATGATATTAACATTGCTAAGAGCAATGCTATAAAGATGTAACAGTGCTGCCTACTGGTAAGATGTAGTAGTATTTATATTACTGCTTTGAGATATGTATTGTAAAACTAAATGTGTGCCATATTCTTCATTGTAATAACACTGTTCTCTGGGATTTTACTTGCTGATACCAAGATGCATACTTTTTCATTAGGATTAACAGCATATTCTTATATCGATTATTTGTAAAAATAAAATATTTATATTTAGATATTTACGTTTAGGAATCAAATGTGGCATTTGTTATTTCAATATGTAGGTTTGTGTACAGTAAACTAACACATTTGCAAAATGATTGGTTGTTAGTGACTGTTAAATTTGTATACATCGTTCTTTAAAATAATACTGAATTGTTTTTCAACTTGGCTTTTCTTAAACCAGGGTATAAACCTTCCAGACAAATGTTTGCGTTTTACATAGGTCTTTGTACAGATGGCATTAATCTGTGTAGCTTTATTGATTTGTCCTACTGTATCTTGCTACCAAACATAAAAAGTTGGCCAATTACTACAGTAAAATGACAAGTACAATAGTAAGTCATGCATAGCACTATGCCCTGGATCACCACAGCATATTTTACATGCTTCATGCCTACTTAACAAAGATTTTGCATTATATAATCAAATAATCAATGTGATTATCAAAATTATTAGGCTTTCAGTTTTAGTAAGGCTAAGTTTTTGCACTTAAGTCTCTACGTTATGACTCTGAGATGAAAAAAATACTTGATTTAAAATTGCAATTATCCACACAAAGAAATTGCTGTTTTTGGCCCGCACCAAACACTTGATTCCTGCTGAAGACAAGAAGGATATACATAGAATTTTTTATAACCACTGCTGTACCTTATTCCTATTCAAGATCTAAACCTGTGTTCACTCAGTGGATTCAAGTTAGCTGCATTGTCTCTATATGCAAATAGATACTGTATACAAAAATATCAGGTAGGATTGGAACCACATTTGCCTTTGATTAGCCTATTATTTATTTATTGTAATAAGTTAGATGAGTAAGGCCTGGAGTAGGGACCTGGGACCCCTGAAGGCACTGGCCAAAACTCAAAAGAACATTCAAGAGTGCTGAGGACTGTGAGGAAAGAATTGCATATGGGTGTTTATTTTGCCTAGATCTATTTCTTGTGATTTATCTATGATTACAGTGTGATTGGTTTAGAAAGCCCTCTGCAAAATCTGTGTTATTTGCTTCAACTGACACATGTCCCTGAAGGAATAAATTATAAATAGGGCCCTACCGAATTCATGAAAAATATGTTATGGACAGTGAAATCTGGTCTCTGCCCCCCCCACCCCCCCCAAACGAAATCTGATCTTTTTTGTGTTTTTACCCTATACTATATAGATTTCATGGTGGGGAGACCAGCATTTCTCAAATTGGGGGTCCTGACCCAAAAGGCAGTTGCAGGGGGGTCGCAAGGTTATTTTAGGGGGGTCATGGTATTGACACCCATGCTTCTGCACTGCTTTCAGAGCTGAGTGGTCAGAGAGCAGTGGTTGCTGACCAAGGGTCCAGCTCTGACGGCAGCAGCATAGATGTAAGAGCGGCAATACCGTACGATACCATTCTTACTTCTGTGCTGCTGCTGACAGCAGCTCTGCCTTCAGAGCTGGGCTCCCGGCCAGCAGCTGCTGCTCTCCGGCTGCCCAGCTCTGAAGGCAGCGCCGCTGCCAACAGTAGTGCAGAAGTAAGGTTAGCAGCACTGCAAACTCCCCCCACACAATGACCTTACGACCCCCTTTTTGGGTCAGGACCCCTACAGTTACAGCGCTGTGAAATTTCAGATTTAAATATCTGAAATCATGAAATTTATTATTGTTTTAAATCCTGTGACAATTAAATTGAACAAAATGGACCATAAATTTGGAAGGGCCCTAATTATGAAGTATCCATGAGAGTGGAGCTCTAAGAAGATTGTGCTTAAACAGTTGAGGTGTGAGGTGTGAACACCAGGGGCCCAGGGCAGCGAGACCACGAGGTCCAATTTTCTAGAACAAGCACCAGACAGAGTGTCGAGAGCTTACAATCACACAGATCCAGTGCATGGGTCTAAATGTAGCTGCGCGGTGAGCATCCACAAGGAGTTCAGCCAGGTCTTTGACATATGGTGGAAGTCATTGGATCATTGGATCCAATGGAAGTGTGTAAGCTTTTTAAAAGAGGTTTTGGTAAGGACCTAAACTCTCTACTCTTCAACTGAAAGCAAAGAGAGATGTGTTAGTCTGTTAGGGAAAAGATAGCTATCAAGCATGAATTATGAACAGCTTTCAAAAAGTCAGCTTTTGAGCTTCTGTGCACAGCAAGATTTGCCCTTTGCAATTAGGAAGAAGTCAGAGCTGGTGTCTATGCAGTGCTCACATGAGCTGGGGCAGTATTGAACACCCAGTCCTAAAGAAGTCCAGAAGAGATCCCCATTTCTCCTACAGAGTCTACAGATGATCAAGAAGATGGCGTCACAGATGATTCCAGACTCTGGCAGATTCAGTGGTGAAACTATAATCTGTTGGAGCTCAAATGGTCTGCAGAAACTTTGAGAACCATAGACTAAGAGATTCAGAAGGGGAAGCATAGAACCATAGAGTAAGAAGGGACCACAATGGTCATCTAATATAACCCCTTGCCAAGATGCAAGTCTACAAAGTGAAAGAGACAAAGAGCCACTAAGATATTTACATAGATATATCGTACACAGATATCTTAAACTAGTAATGTGCTTATCAGTTAACTGAAATAACTTCTGAAATGTATCAGAGGGGCAGCCGTGTTAGTCTGGATCTGTAAAAGCAGCAGAAAATCCTGTGGCACCTTATAGACTAACAGACGTTTTGGAGCGTGAGCTTTCATGGGTGAATACCCACTCTCACGACGCAGGTAGTGGAAATTTCTGGGGCAGGTATCATATGCCTGAGCACAAGCAGAGATAATGAGTTTAGATTCAATCAGGGAGGATGAGCCCTGTTTATGGCAAGTCGAGGGTGTGAAACACAAGGGAGGAGAACGGTTCTGTAATAGGCATCATTCAACAGTCTTTTGTTAGTTCACGAGCTGATGGTTTAAACTTTGCCCATTGGAACTGAAGCTCACCATCTTCTCTTTGAGTCTGGTCCTGGAAGTTTTTTTGCTGGAGATGCCACCTAAGGTCCTGCTATAGTGTGGCTAGGAGGTTTGCAGTGCTCCCTACAGGTTTTGTATATTGCCATTTCCCTGATATCTGATTGTGTCATTTATCCTTTTCCGTAGTGACTGTCGCATTGCCGATGTACATAGCAGAGGGCATTGCCGGCATATGAAGGCGTATATACATTGTGGACGGTCAGTGTGAATGAACCCATGATGGTATGGTGATCTGGTTTAGGTCCTTGTTCAGATTATGGTGTCCGACTGGTTGTAGACTATGTGGGCAGAGTTGGCATCGAGGTTTGTTGCATGGATTGTTCACTGAGCTAGATTACTATGATACAGGTGTGCAGTATGCTGGTAGAGAATACTGTTTCAGCGTGTTGGGCAGGTGTTGTCTCGGGCAAGGATTGCCTGCCTACGCAGCCCTGTGAAAGTGTGGGATCGTTGTCCGGATGGTTGGTAGATCCCTGATGATGCGTTGGAGGGGTTTTAGCTGGGGACTGTATGTGATGGCCAGTGGAGTCCTGTTGGTTTCTTTCTTGGGTTTGTCTTGCAGTAGGAGGCTTCTGGAATGTTCATTAAGGCTTTCGTTCATCATGGTGCTTGAACATCGGCATAACTTTAAGGACCCCAGTCAGACCTCATGCTGAAACTAGTGGGTTAAATTTGTGAATGTATGTTAAGTACCTTGCTGAATCAGGCCTTAAAATGGGAATGTGATTTACGTGAGCTGTCAGAAGCTGTGTACTTAGTAATATTTTTATTTGGCTTGTCAAACACTGTATTTCTTAGGACCAAACTTTCATCTAGTTTAAGGCTTGCTGCTCTTTAGTGAAGTTAAATCCGCTTGCATTAGACCTATCTTTGTTCCTTATTGTCTAAGCTTCATCTGGACCACTGAATATGGACCACAGTCACATTAATTTTTATACGTTAAAAATGTTTTAAGTATAATGAGGATTCACTCCCTGTGGGAGAGGAACTGAGGGCTAGATCTTCAAAAGAACTTGATTGTGGCAACACTGAGGAATGCAGCACCTAACTTTTAGATGCCCTTCTCCCCCGGGGAAGCTGGAGCCCTGTATTAGTCACTCAGGCTCCCTACCCAATGCGTGGGGAGAGTTATATGCCTAAGAAATGGATTCACAGAAGCCAGCAAGCTGAGTGGGGAACTGCCTCCGCTAGCAGCTGGAAAAATGGAGGAGAAGCATGTGGCTAAGATTCACCATTTAAAAGCTTAACTCTTGGTTGGAAGGAAGAGCCTTTCTCCAGCTGGGAATCAGCCATGAACCCTCTCCTGCACTTAGGTGCTAGGTCAGCCTTTCTGGGCATGCTTACTAAATTGGCCAAGATAGGTGGGGGAATGCCTAGTTGGAAAATCCTACTGTGGCTCAGATGTGAACTACGGTGCAAAACATAAGGACTTAGGTAGCTTTGTGCATGCTGCACAGTGGAAACTTTGGCACCCAGGTGACTTTAGCAGCAGAAATTTAGGTACCTAGGGATTTTAGGAACCTAAAAGATTAGGCAGCAGTTGAGTGGGGGTTTTGAGAGTCTCAATGGTGCCTAAATTTTGAACATTTTAGGCACCTACAATGGTAGTTAGGCATTTAAGGAACTTTGTGGATCTAGCCTGAGATACTATTGTATCTAAGTAGTTAAGATGGCTCATGTTTTGGTAGCTACAAGAGTGAATAAGGATTGGATTCAAATTTCCCACAAGGATGATGATTGGTAAGTGTGGATGAAGGAGTTATGAGAACTGGTAGAATGAAAACTGGACAGTGTAAGGATAAGAGAGTCACCTTCAGGGAGGAGAAACACTTTTTTTTCCTGGGCTTAGTTTAAAAATGGATACCAGGTTCACAGATTTTAATGAACAGTGTTACATGGCTGGTGCAGTTTGCTGGGGCGGTTGTTTCCAGATTGCCTGACGTATAGAGCTGTCACTAACTGCCAATATATAAGCCAGGAAATAATTAAATCATTAAAACTATTACTGAATCTATGCAGATTGCAGTTTCTTTTGATACCCACTTGTGTTGGCAATGTTTTATACTCCTTGTAAAATAATGGAATAAATATTAAAAAGAAAAAATCTTAATAGCTAGACAAAAACAACCATAGTAAGCAGGAGTGGTTTGTAAAGAATAGGGCCAAAATATTTAAAAATGTCTCAGTCCTGTTTTCAAAAGTACCTTAGGCACATATATTTTGTCAGATCAACTTGATTGCTTTTTGACAGAATTACAGATCCAGTGATAGTGGTAGCGGGGGGAGAGAAGGTTTTAAAAGAAGTATCTCCCAAAAATACTTTAAATCACCTTAGATATGAATATGATTATATAGATTGAAATCTGGCTAAAGGATTGTAAATATAGGGTCATGCTTAAATGGCAAAATAGCAAGTTGCATAGTAGTGTATTACAGAGACTTCTCTTAGGTGTGGTCTTATTAAATATTTTCATTTGTGACCTAGAATAGGGACTAAATGACATGTTAATGAAATTTTAAGATGATACTAAATTGGGAGGAGTTGAGCACTGTGAATGTTAAAGCAGAAGTGTAACAAGAAAAGCATTCAGTATGCGAATGCACAAGTATAGATTGTGTGTAGGGGTAGGAAGGTGAGGATGCTCCGTGTCACCACTTAATTTGGCCCAGAAACTATCTATTTAATCTGTTTGATATGGTCCATCCAAATTTTTATAGTGTGTCCATCATCATAGCATTTGAGTACCTAAATAGATTACAACAGAGAGAGTAAAAACATGAAGAGAAAATTAGATTCTTCTTGCTTACAGGCAACTAAATACATTTGGGAATAAATAATCCAAAATGCAAAAACATGGCCAAAAGAGTCATGGGGTGCTTAGCAAGTTAGCCATGAGCCTGCAATGACATCGGCACAGTGGCATAGTGGATAGAGCACTGGACTGCGACTTGGGAGATCTAGTTCTATTTCCAGCTCTGTCACTGCCCTGCTAGGTGATGTTAAACAAGTCACTTCTCTCGGTTCTTTACTTTCCCCACCTGTAAAAATAACGGGTAATGACCTTTTTGGTAAAGTGCTTTGAGATCTGCTGGTGAAACATGCTATATAAGAGCTAGATATCAATAATTGTAATAGTAACAATAATAACAACAGGTATCAAGTCACAGGACTAGTAGATAATGATCCCTATTTATATTACTGGTATAAATAGATGTAAAACACTGCATTCAATTCTAGGCCCCATTTCACAAAAATGTTCATGACCCATGGAAGGGAATATGCAAGTTTATTAAGGGGTTGGGGGATTGATATGTGGAGAAATATTAAAAGACGTTATAAGTATGTATATAGTTAAATTATATTTTGCATGTTTAAGGACCCTGTTGCCATGGTAGAGGTTGGACAAATGCTCAAATACCTTGGTGATGGGTGCAATATAAGAATCCAAATATGGTGAATAGAATAGAATAATGGTATCTAAGTGACTATGGTACAAATAAAAGGAGAACAATCTACAAATATTTGAATATATAGACCTCAAAGATGGAGAGGAATTACTTAGCCTAGAGAAAGGGGATGTAATTAGAAACAATCAGTTCAAATTAAGAAAGGGAAAATATAGGCTGCATATTAGTCACATTTTGCTGACAGTGAAAAATTTCAATGTGGCACAGACTCCCAAAGGATGTAGTGGAAGCTTCATAGTTTGACACTTTAAAACTTGGGTGGAGTCACCACTTGTGAATGTGCAATAAGGGACTATCTTGCATTGGACTAAATGAACTGTTCGGTCTTTCTCATTTCTGTATTCCATAATTCTCTTTTGTGCCTGCTGTCTGTCAAGTCTTTGGCTGTGATAGAAATCCTTTGTGACATTAGTGCATTGTGTTCTCATAGCTTGTCCCATATCTGAACACAGGGCCAGGAGTACATAAGGCTTGGAAAACAATGAGAGTTAGGACAAGAGGAAGAACATTACTGTCAAGCACAGATTTAAGGCCACACGTTTAATTGTATAAAGCTGTTTTGTTTATGGAAGATTTTTTCTTGTTTTTTTAATTCAAAACAGTGCACTGTCTGAATAGCTTTTCCTAAATCATATGTGAACTGTAAATCTCCAGTTTTATCTTTATAAGAAATAGAAGCAAGATAAGTCAGTTTGAAAAAGGAAATTTTTCTTAATGTTTGTCCCTGAAGCTTCAAACAGACCTGTGCTCCCAGACTCCTATTCCTGCCTGGAATACCATTGATTTCAGTGGGATTCTGATTCTAATGAAACTTGGAGTACATCTACACTGGACGCTACTTACAGTGACATGTAGGGTACATACACTGCATGCTACCTAACGTGAGTATAAATAAAGTAGATGGTAAGGCACTGCTTAGGCGAATAAAGACAAGCCTGAATTTCAAATTACGTACCCTATCAGGTTCTTTACTCTCCCAAGCAGCGCCTCTCCTGTCTACACTGACTTCGGCAGTGGGGAAAGACTCCGGAAGGGAGAGGCAGCAGGGAAAGGCTCTAGCAGCTCCCTCCTGCCTGAACCTTTCACTGCCACATGTAGCTACACACCACAATGTGTATGCAGCCTGTCTTTCACTACAGCATGCAGCTACATATACCCTACACTCTCATCAGTAGCGTGCCGTGTAGACAGACTTTTAACCCAAGATAAGGTTTTGAGTATGCAGTTCTGGCTCTAGGATTGGGCCTTTTGTGAACGTAATAGTCTGTGTACTCTGTACTGCTAAATCAACATGAACCTTAATGCAGCAGCATAATATAATTTGTACCAGTTAAAGTTAAAGGTTAATCTTTCAAATGTCTATCTTCTTTACTCATCTGTGTTGGTAATACTCAGATTCTGTAAAATAAAATGTTGCCATCCCCCCCACATGATTTTAATCTTTTCCAAGTAGCTAACAAGGATTTATTTTAATTTAATTTTAATTGTCATTTCAATGAAGCTAAATTTACCAAACTAAATTTAGAACTGGGGTAAATGTGTAACGCTCCTTTGACTTTAGAGGAGGACACCTGCTTATGCTAGGCCAAAATTTGGCCCAAATATCTCAACTTTAACAACAATAACTATGACAATTTCAGCTACTCTTGTGCCAAACTCTGTCAAAACATTTTTGTTTCTGCACATCATCATTATCCACTGACGTCTGCACAGCCTTGGGGAAAGGGTCTCTTAGTTAATTACAGATGTCAAGCCTGCAGAGGGAGCTCAAATCATTGTTTTTGTGGGCCTCACTAAAATATTGATTTTATTTTTGTTGGCAGTGGAGTGGCTAGCTTTGGTTATTTAGAGGAAAACATATGTATTCAGATGTGTTAGACATTTTCCTTTAAAAGTTTATTTGTTTATGAAGGATTTTACATTTGGAAACTAGCTGACTCCAAGGTGAATGTGACAGCAAAAGGCTTTGAGAGGTGACTGGGACGATGTTTCTGGGAAAGGGAGGTGTTCTAGCCTTTGGGAGGTGTGAAACATGTAGGGGTCAATAACCTCCAATCCTCTTAGACTTCCCCTTCCTCGTTTCTGATGGAATCTGATTACCAGTCCATGGATTTGAGGCTAACACGGTTCCAGGAGGTTGAATCAAAATCTACTACATGGAACGCTTGGCGAGGGTACAAGGCTATTAAGTCAAGGGAAGGATACTCAGCACCTTTTGTGAAGGGCTGTTCCATATCTCGGTGGAGGTGAGTTGATAGAGACTCATTTTGTGTCTGAGAAGATGACAGAGCTTTTGATTGAATAAAATCATCAAAACCAGAATCCAGTTAATTCTGGCAGTTGTAGCACATTGCACATTAGCTTTAATAAGGGGAAAGATTGTGGAAGTATCTTTGGACAAAACTTTCTGTGCTCTCTGTCAATGTTAGTAAAAAGTCACAAGATTCCTGCAAGTGGAGGAGTAATTCCAATAACCAGAGGTAGATCAAGATGATAGTGAAGAGCTCCACCAGAGGCAATGCTGCTCAAGCCCTTCCTGCAGCTGCTGGGTTGTGGGAATATACTGGGATTTTTATCAGGCTGCTATCCTTGGATTCTGCTGGGGGGGTTGTTTGTTTGTTTGTTTTATAGACTGCAAGGCCAGAAGGGACCATTGTGACCGTCTAGTGTGACCTGTATAACACAGTCCAGAGATGTTCTTCAAAATAATTCTTATAGCATATCTTTTAGAAAAGCATCTAATGTTGTTTTAAAATTGTCAGTGATGGAGACTCTACTATGACTCTTGTTAAGTTGGTCCAATGGTTAATTACTCTCATCGTTAAAAATTTACACCTTATTTCTAGTCTGAATTTGTCTAGCTTCAACTTCCAGCCACTTGATTGTGCCATACCTTTGTCTGTTAGATTGAAGAGCCCGTTTTCAAATATTTGGTCCCCACATAGGTACCTCTAGACTGTAATCAGGACATCCCATCGCCTTCTCTTTGTTAAGCTGAAGAGATTGAGCTCCTTGGCTCTGTCCTATAAGGCATGTTTTCTAATCCTGTAATCATTCTTGTGGTTCTTCGCTGAACCTCAGTTTATCAGGATCCTTCTTGTAATGTGGGTAACAGAACTGGACACAGTATTCCAGCAGTGGTTGCAGCAGTGGCAACTGCAGAGGTCCTGCAGAACTCCTACTCAATATTCCCTTGTTTGTTCCAAGGATTGCATTTGCCCTTTTGGCCACAGGAGCATATTGGGAGCTCATGTTAAGCTGATTATCCACCATAGCTCTAAAATCTTTTTTAGAGTTGTTGCTTCCCAGGATAGAATTCCCTATTGTGTAAGTATATCGTACATTCTTTATTCCATATGTATATTTACATTTTGCCATATTAAAATGAATATTGTTTGCTTTCACCCGGCTTACCAAGCAATCCAGTTTGCTCTGTGTCAGTGACCTGTCCTCTTCGTTATTTACGACTCCCATAATTTTTATATCATCTGTAATTTTTGTGTCATCATTTATCAGTGATGATTTTATGTTTTCTCCCAGGTCATATATAGAAATATTTAAATATTGTAGGGCCAAGAACCAATGCCTGCAGGACCCCACTAGAAACACACTCATTCAATGATTATTCCCCGTTTAGAATTATATTTTGAGACCTATCATTTAGACAGCTTTTTATCCTTTTAACATGTGCCATGTTAATTTTACATCTTTTTTATGTTTTAATCAAAATGTCATATGGTACCAAGTCAAATGCCTTACAGAAGTCTAAGTATATTATATCAATGCTGTTAACTTCATCAACCAAACTTCTAATCTCATCAAAAGGAGATATCAAATTAGTTTGACAGGATCTCTTTCCTATAAACCCATGTTGATTGGCATTAATTACACTACCCTCCTTTAATTCTTTATTTAATCAAATCCCGTATCAGTCTCTACGTTATTTTGTCTGGGCTTGATGTCAGACTAACAGGTCTATAATCACCTTTGTCATCCTGTTTCCCTTTTTAAATACTGGCACAACAGTAGCTTTCTTCACATCTTCTGGAACTTCTCCACTCTTCCAAGGTTCACTGAAAATCAGTCCAGCGAGCTCCACAGCCAGCTCTTTTAAAACTCTTGGATGCAAGTTTTCCAGACCTGCTGGTGTAAAAATGTCTAATCTTTAACATCCTCTTGAGACTGTAGTGGGATGGAAAGAGTGTTATAAAATGATATGACTACATCATCTGTTTTTCCCCATATAAGAACAGAAATATTTATTGAACACTTCTCCCTTTTCTGCATTATTATTGATAATTATATTATTATAATTGATAATTCGTAATGGACCAATACCATTGTTAAGATTCTCTTTGTTCATAATATACTTTAAAAACTACCTCTTATTGTCATTAATTCTTCTAGCCATAGATTTCTTCATGTGTCCCTTATCAATTTTCTATAATTCCTAACTTCTAAATGATATTTGTTACTATCAACTTCCTCTTTTTTCCCTTGTGTTTTTATATATATATATAATTATTTTTTACTGCTGCCGTCACTTCCGATGTAAACTGGGTCATTTTTTTT
Source organism: Chelonoidis abingdonii (assembly GCF_003597395.2). NCBI lineage: Eukaryota > Metazoa > Chordata > Testudines > Testudinidae > Chelonoidis > Chelonoidis abingdonii. The sequence continues at coordinate 51,788,805 of NC_133769.1, read as the reverse complement.
AACCAATATAGCCTTCTTCGATTGTGGCTTTTGGGGCATTTAGTAAAGTGTTCTTAAACAATTCCCAGTTGTCAGTTACATGTTTCTGATTGAATTCTTTCTCTCAGCTGATTTGGCTTGTAATTGTTTTCTTCAACTTCACGAAATTTGCCCTTTTGAAGTAGGATAGGTAGATAGATCGATCTTACTGGTCTGGACTGTATTCTATTTCCACAATATAAATGTGATCAAGTCATTATCCATTATACCTAATTTACCATTTATTGTTAGTTCCATGACCAGCTCTTCTTTAATGTTACTTCTGTGATCAGTTCCTCTTTATCTGGAGCTTGGGGCTCCATCTTTCCAATTAGCCCCTATCTAGTAGTTATCAAATACATACTACTCCTTTTTCTAGCTGCTGGAAGTGAGATGGAATTCTGTCTGTGTCTTTTCTGTCTCCTAGAGCCTTTTGGCCTCTGCTAGGAAGAGATGTGGTGGTGAAGGGGAGAGGAGGAGTGTAAATCTCTACTATTTAATTTCTCCCGCAAAACTTCATAGCAGTTGTGAAGGGTAGAAAGTGTCTCTGCTGTTTGACACCCTTTCAAGAGCCTTTTGACTATTATGGAAGGGGGTAGATGTCTCCACCATTCTGCCTCTCCCCCAAGCTCTGTTCTGGGGGTTAGCTCCCCAGGACTGACTATGGTTGCTGTCTGAGATGCTGGAGCAGCCTGAAATTGAGGTGATATTTGATAGTTCATCTGATATGTACAGGGTTCTGAATAGCAGTAGTGAAACAAATCAGTCTTTTTTGTTTCACTCTTGCTGCTTGGCAAAGCATTGAACAGCATTGGAGTCATTGGAGCTTTCTGTCCATAGACTCAAGAAGACAGCACTGTATCAGTCCACGCTGGTTCACATGTGGAAGGTTATGTTTGCAGCCATAATGTTAGCCATGTTGTCAGGGATAGGTTCCCACTCACTATTGAAGTATCTGCTCATCTCCACTCGCTCCTGGTGAGAGGGAGAGTGGATTTTTCAAGGCTTGTCCTCAGTGTTGGGTTCTGTAGGATGTCTGGCTGCCACTCTGTACCCGAAAGGTGACTGTTTTGTATTGTGAGACATTGAATCATTTTGATAATCAAGAGAATTTTCAGTGAAATTAATAGATTTTTTTCAATGTGTAACGGAGGCCTCTAAAGGGTTTTTTTTTTTCATATTAAAAAAAAGTTGCTTTGTTTTTCCTTTTGAAATATCAGGCGTGTCAACTCTAGTCCCCCTTGGTTTTACTGGAAGACCTCTTGTATGTCTCAGATGCTTATTGCGAATATCGCACTTTTGTTAAAGAGGAAACTATTGATATTTTGTCAAAGACATCTTTTCAATCAAGTGCTCATTGGATATCGGAGATAAATAGTTGCTAACAAAAACCAAGAAAAAGCAAAGAGTTTTGAACAGTCTAACTAAAACTCCTCCCCCATTTGTTGGGAAGATGTCATTTCACTGGTTCTACAGTCACCATACACCAGTGGTCCCTACATTTTTTGCTCATGCCCCCACCTCATACCTGGTTCGCGCCCTCGAAAAACTGCGGTTGTGAGTGGGCCAGGGCCAGATCTGTGGTGGGGAGCTGGAGCCGGGATCAGGGCCAGAGCTGCAGTCAGGAACTGGGGCTGGAAGTGGAGCTGTGGTCAGGGCCAGGAGCAGAACGATGGCTGCGAGCAGGGCCTATACTGCAGCTTGGACCATGAGTCGGGGCAGAACATGGCCAGGAGTAGGGCCATGGTTGGGGCTATGGCCAGGTGCAGAGTTGTTGGCAGAGAGGGAGTGGGTGGTGCTCCCTTTCTGTCCCCATGGGGGCTGGCCCGAATGTTCCTGCACACCACCCCTCTGGGTGCCATGCTCCACAGTTTGGGGACGACTGCCATAGACTGCAGAATCTTCCTCGTAGACAAGAACTGATTTGCTAATGTAAAAGAATCACAAGCAAAACACCCACATTACTTTGTTTTATTGCCAGAAACCTTTCAAGCTTTTATATACATAACTAGTAGTCTTGAAACAATAAGATTTTTTTATCACTATATTTTGGTAAACTTTGATTTCACTGAACCCTCACAAACCAATGAAAACATATTTCCATGGACAATAATTCATATAAATAATAAATGCACAGATAGGCAAAATAAGAAAAATGCTGTTTGAAAACTTACTAGAATTTGATGTAAAGATCTATACTTTGTATATTTTGACATCTGATGTTGACATGTTTTAACGGTTATAAAACTTAACTTTTTGAATCTGAACATCTACTGTCATTAAATAATTCCTCTCTGACTCCAACCCCATAAGTTCCTACAACTGTCAAATTTTAAATCGATAAAAGTCGGGGTGGGGAATACTTAAAACCCATAATTTTGTGCTACTTTGAAAATTTAAATTGAAAAAATTGCTTAAAAATAAACATTGATATTATCCATCAAAATTATTAAAAAATAAAAAAAAAACTAATTCTGCCAAGCCTAATCACTAAGAAACTTTTTCCTTTTTTTTTTTTTCTTTTTCTTTTGCTGGTCACTTCAGCACATAATTCTTAAAGAAATTCTTAAAGAATAATTAATTCTTAAAGAAATAAATGTTCTCACTTTACAGCCTTTATTCCAGCACCCTTAAGTCTATGACAGTTCAACACTGTTATGAACAACTTGATTGCTGAATGCTTCTGGGTCCTTCTGTGCATTGCAGTGTGTTGGTATTCTCATGGTGGTACATGAAGAATGACCTACCAGATGTGTGAGTCCGTACAAATAGCAGGTTTTATATCATACACTAGTCATACAGTTACAGATCAGGCAAGCAATTAATGAGTTTGGTGGGTTATCTATTTTTTTACAAAAATATATGATGAATATTTCACAATAAATATAATGGCTAGGAGAAATTATGATTTACTCCACAGCTGTTGATAATTCAAAGCACCCTACACTTAATGAAACATTTGAGTGAGGAAGAGTATAAGTGTTTGTGAATAAGGAAATTCAAGGTTGGGGCAACATTAACTATGATCATTGAAAGCCACAGTCTTTCCTATTTATTCTTTCACACAAATGAGTGGAGTTTTCAGTAAAACCCTTTGTCTAAAAGAAAGCTCTGTTTGAGACCCACAGTTTATTTTCCCGATGCATTTATGGAACATACACCTGATGTTGTTATCTCCAATGAGATCATCTCCAGTATGGAGAGAAGTTGGAGTTTCCCAGTGACTATCTGACTGCCTTACTCTGCTAAACTCTGTGGGAATTAAAACCCCTTCTACAAGTGGGATCCATAGCTTTTGTGTTGTGTTCAGTGTATTCTGGTGACCGTGTGCCTGACAACCCACACACACATCTGTGGGAAAATTTAAGATACCAATGTGTGTCTTAGAAAGGCATAAAAGAGTCTCCTTCCCCTTCCATATGCAGGATTCTCATTTGCCTCAATGTGAACTGAATAAACACATCAGGAAGAATAAACCTTCCAAGTTTTTTTGTACTTTTCAACGTGATAAAGTAGATCCTTTATTGTAAGTGTAGAAATGTGGAGTCTACTACATTAAAGTTAACAGATTTTAGTTTTTTTCTTAATATATGTTGGTGTCCATTATTAATATGAAGTTAAAATAAGAATTGTACATTTCTGAGGCCTAGCTATATCTTCCTCCAAATAGTTTAAATGTAGTGAGTATCACTTCTGTATCAGTAAATAATTGGTCATATTTTTATTTTGAAATAGAATTGTATTTGATTTTTGAAACGTCTTGCGGATTTTAACATAGTTATGTGTGTTCTGTGCATAAAATTTATCAAGTGCTTAAATATGATTTAAAACTGAAGAATTGTTCTCTAAATACATGGTCCCTGGTCCTTCAAACTTTTACTCGCTCAAGTAGTCTTATTGCCTTCTCACATAAGTAATAGTTTTGCAGGGTTAAGCCTGTGATTTATAGCTACTGGTGTTAAATCCATAAGGAATTCCTTAAATATTGTAAGTGTATCTTGATATTTACATTTCTTGATGATGATATGCACTGGTCACATTTCTTCCTGTTAGTTCCTTCTGTAGTGTTCAGGACTGGTATTAAATCAGTACATTGGCTCATCTCAGCAAGGCTTGCTTCTAGATCGTGCTGCGCTAGAGATAGCATCCAACTGTTGCAAGAGCTGACAGTTGTCCAGAGGATTACAACTGTGATCATATCAAGTTTGGGGGGGATCCTGACCTATTATATGTTCTTTTGCATAATTGTTTCTGCAGGCAAAAGGGCAGGAAGAGTGCAGAATTAGAGCAACACATTTGATGTGAACTCGTCATTTGAAAAACAGTTTGCATTGCCTGTCATCTTTTGTTTGGTAGAAAACAGGCTGTGACATAATACCTGTCACTGCCAGCGGGTGTTTCTGTGCACCCTGGAGTGAAAAATCCCAAGCAGTGGCAGCTTTAGGTCTAGGCTACCTATGTGGCTCCATAGGTCTATGTTATTCCATGGATTTGCTTGTACACACCTGGCTTACCTGCCACAAGTAGAAACGAAGGAATGGTATGGTTTTAAAACGTAGGGCCAGCCATGATCCAAATGAGGAGGATGAGGGAATATTTTTTGAAAATCCTGTTGGACTTCAAAGAATTAATGAGAAGATATTATAATAAATCTAAAATATGTTAACTAAACCTCTGTTATTGTTAGCAAGTGCATAGGCTGAAAGCTAGTGGCAAAGAGTAGGAAGTTTTGAATAGAATAGTTTAATCTAGAAAGCACTATTACGTATGATACCGAGGGAAGGAGTAGGATCTGAAGGAGAAAAGATTATTTACATAATGCCGTGTTGCTAAAATCTTTTTGTTTATCATAGGTATACGTACAGCACCTATCACCATAGTATCTAGGGAAAATGTAAATGTCTTACATAGAGCTTTTTTTGATCTATGTAATATACTAGACTTATTGAACCATTTTTTGTATAAACCTGGAAGAATTCATAGGAGACAGTGAAAAAGTGGCATTGCCAAAATTAAGGATTACAGTGCACCCCACAGACAAATAGTGCTATAGCCATTAATCAACGTACTCTTTCATTTAATACGTCTGTCATTTATTTTCCTGTTAATTTTTTATTCAGGCTTTGGTCGGTATTTTGTTGTCTTTATAAATGCTTGGTGAAGCCTAGTATAAAATATTTAGGCCTGAACTGAACACTAATATCATTTTAACCAGCCAAACTTGTCGTACCTCTCATACAGCTTTGTGGAAGAGGCACCTATCGCTTGATAGCTGTGTGAAACTGTTGCCTACAGAGATGGGCTCTTGACACTGTCTGCCAGCCTCAGGCTGTCCGCTTTGTGTCTGCTTTAATTGAAAATTAATAGTTAGGGGGTTGCTATGGAAATGATACCATTGCTTGCAGACAGCAAATCCAGCTTTTTGCAAAGAGACACTAGTGGTATTGTTTGTCCTTGTTGACCTCAGAAGTTCAAAAGCCTGGAGTAGGAAAGGAGATGCAAATATTTTACTTTAAAAAATTAATTTACA
>NC_133769.1:51773257-51775757 GCF_003597395.2 Chelonoidis abingdonii | reverse complement strand
TCACTATTAAATTCTCCATTGACTATAATAAAGTCTCCCTACTCTCAAGAGCTTGGAGAGATTTTTTTTTTTTTTTTTAAAGACTGAAAAAGTGGTGATGTGAGGAGGGGAGTGGAGAAAAGAGACTAGCTTGTCAAGGTGGGGTTTCCCAAGCTATCACAGCTCTAATAAGAACCTTATCATGAAATGGGCTATTCGTTTGTGGGTGGGATGTAGTAATGCACTCTAGCAAGGTTTTGTCACATAAGGCATGTGTTTTACAATACTGTACATGCTACTAATATAGATAACATTGGTTTATGTAAAGATGAATGATTATTTTCCACTGAAAATATAAAGCAATTTGAAATTAGTTAGATATTGCTTCTTTTTGGGGGAAAGTGGAGTGTTGTTTTGTGATGGGGCAATTGCTGCAGTATGTTCCTGAATTTTAGAAATCGAGTAAATTACAGCTGTTCAGGATTCGCAAGAACATTTTTATAAGTCTAAATGAACTGAGATGGCATGAATCTAAAAGCTACTGCATGTTAAAATATGGAATAGTTTGAATATGATACTGTACTTTCAATATGGATGTTGGTAGCAGTTTGAAAAAGCAGCACAGCTGATCATCAGGTACACATACATTATATAGAGAGCGGGAGAATTTGTAGCCGATAATATGGAGGTAAATGTGTTTTTCTTTTAACTACAGTTAACTGTAAAAACAAAAACAAAAAACAAAACAAAATTGATTAACCTGAACTAAAATATTCTAATCTGTGCCAAGTGCACCTGTTAAGGTAGAATGTTGCACTACAGAGAGAAATGACATAATTCTTTGCCAGTATGCTTGCAGTACATCAGAATTGCTATATATATGCTTATAGTCACCTATTGTAAATCTTACTTTCTGTCAATTATATAATCTCAATTGTCAATTTTATTGTAACAACACATTCAACAAACAGTGTTAGTGACTCACCATATGATTGCTCAGTTTGCATTGTGTATATAGTTATTTTCTGTTTTGTAAGAGTCTGTATATCTTAAATCTGCCCTTGTTAATTTTCGAAGTTACTTTAATCCTAACTAATATCGTAAGTCATAATTATATTTTAATAATAAAATGTCTAATTGGCTTTGAAGATACTATCTTCTTTACCACCAAAATTTTAAGTTTTTTTTTTTTTTGAAGATGATGAGCAAGCTTACTGAAGCAAATACAGTATATTTCTGTCTGTTTAAGCAAAGATTGGTACTGTAATTCAGAACTTGAAGTTCAGCTTGTGTGAAATATCTTTCAGCACAGTGCGTATTTACATTCTACATTTTTAGAGGGAAAACTTCTTCGTCTTTCAAATGACAGGCACCACTCTTTACATTTTCATACAGTTGTGAGTTCATTGTTTAATATATTATAGCACATTAAATATTTTAAAGGTGCATGTGTAAAACAATTTAAGTACTAATTGACCTAATTATTACAGTTAATAGTATTCATTTACTCTACCTTTTTTAAAAAAATACTCACTGAAGTAATTTATACTTACGCTTAAATAATATCTTGAAAGACAATATGTTTTAGTTAAAACAACGAAATCTTTAAAAATATTCAAGGTGCTTTTACAGTTTTTGTTCTTACACATTCAGCTATGTCCTTCATATTTGGCATTTTGATTTATTAGGTAATCTTAAGTATTAAAGACTTTTTGCATACTAGCACTAGCCTTCAAATGCATTGTGCCTGGTGTCAATGATGAATTAATTCCAGTAGAGCACAAAGTTACCATTATTTAAACGCAACTTTTCACCCTAACTTTTACATCATAACCAAGTTTAAAAAGCAGAATTCTAGCAAAGATATTATGAAGTATGAATTCAAGGTTACCTTAAAGAATTTCACAGTGTTATATGTTCATGATATTGTATGTTTGTGTGTGTGCGTGCGTGCATGTATGTGTGTATATATAAACTCTGATGCTATGCTATGTTGTCACTAGCATTACTTTTAAAAGAAAGGTTGCTCTGATTGCTTTATATATGTTGCATATACCTTGGTTCAAAACATTTGGATTTTAAAGCTTGTTTTCTGAGTTAAATAAAAGTTAAAAAATTTGTCACAGTTTCACCCTATTTCAGCCTTGTGTGGGGGGAGAAAGTCTTTCTGATTTCTAAAACTGTGAACGAGTTGTGATGGCCATAATTCATTTCCATGTTTAAAGTTTCTGCATGTATTGTTATGCAATACAGTCACATACTGAATTTTCCTCTGTCTAATTCTGTGAAGATGGTGTCCTTTGGAGGGAAAAGAAAAATTAAATGACTTGTATGTTAAAGTGTATTTTAAACTAATACCTTACATCAGGTGTGAATGAGTAAGAGTTTGATATTTTCTCAGCCAAAACACCCTGACAACCTCAGGGTCCAGGCCAAAAATACCAAGAATATCCCCCATATAAAAGAGTGGCACATCTAATTAAAGGCATAACTTCTCTCAGAAAGAAGGACCCCTGGTGGT
>NC_133769.1:51765757-51768257 GCF_003597395.2 Chelonoidis abingdonii | reverse complement strand
CATATGCAAACTTAATCTCTTCTACTTTGCCTCCAGTGTGTAAGCCAAAATCAATTTAATTGGTAAGCATCTGGGAACTGATTTTCCAAAATGCTGAGCACCTCTTTTAAGCTGTTGGATGCCTTCAACACCCACTCATCTCTGTAAATTAGGCCCCAATCTCAGCACCTTTCAGGATTTCACCTTAATTTGTAAATATTGATTATTTTTTTTTATTAGCAACACCTGGATTTGATTACTGAAGGGAAAGTAGTGTCACTTAACGTGAAACAGTATAAAAAAGCAGATTTGGTAGAGAAACGTATATAATAGTATACCTAAATTACTCAAATTTGGGCCTCTGAGATAACCCAGGGCATAGTGACTTTTAAAAGTTAGTTGTTCTTAATGCTAAAATTAAAAAGTTTCACTAGGTACTTTGGCCATTAAATATTTGCAGTAATGACAGAAAGTGTGGAAAAATTAAATAAAATAGTTATGGTTGAAATCTGAGAAGTTAAGACTCTGACATCTGTTCGTTCTTTCAATTGCAAGTGTATTTTATTTTAACAGCTGAGCACTTACTGTATTACAGTGTGAGGAAATGTATTTTTCAGTGCCCTCTAAGTACTTAGTTGTCTTAAAACTATTTCTTTTTCACATTTTGTATTATTTTCATATGAAAAGCAGGTCATCACCTTTATTTAAGAATTTGAAGTTGTTAGTGTTTAAATATTTATTAAACTTCTAAGAAATAGGTCATTTAATATGTAAAAATGATTTAAAAACCAAATTTAACTGTAGTACTTTATACCACAAAACATATCAATAGAATAATATGCCACTTACACTCTACTCAAAGCAGCAGCCCTAGATGTTTGCAGCTCATTTGTCCATATAGTCACAGATTCCAGTAGATAGCATTTGCAAAGACCACAGAGAATAACAATTGAAGATGAAAATATCCAGTAGAGTATTAATAAGAGACAGGTTCTGAGGGGACAGGCTTAGAAGTGACAATCTTTTCTTCAAAACTGTGATTATATCTTAAATAAGCAGACAGGCAAAGTAAAACTATGGGTACACTTAATAGGACTCAGGAGGCATTTTATGATAGGGTCTGCACCATAGGATTTAAATACCACCTGAGTTTGGTGTATAAATCCTTCTACAGAACATGTTGATGTAAAATGTAAACATGGAATGTGATCTCCTTTAGGTGATTTGCATATCTTTGTACTACATTTCTTTGTATTCCCCCCTTAAATGTTGTTTAAAAGAAAAATGCAAGCTGTGTTTATTGTTACCATTGTGGTAACTTTCTAGATCAATACTTTTCTTATGTGAATTACTTACTAGACAGATATTTAAAAGTACAATAAATCTGTACTCATTTTTCTTTATTTTTTTTTATTTTAATGTGCACTTGCAGAGATCCAATGTCCTAATGTCATAATTTAGTATTCTTTTTTTGGCTTCCCTGTGTTACCTTAATGTGAGCCTTAAAATAAACTCATTGTTTATTGTGGTTCTGTCTCTTATGTGTAAGTAATAATGTGAAGTGCTGTTACTTTTAACATGAGTATATTTTTTGCAACTGGACAGTTAGTTAAAGTGTTGCTAATACATCAGAACAGGTAATTGAGCAAAGCAGAATTAAGAGATGAGCTTTTCAATTTGGCATGAATATTTACTGGGTAAAGTTAAACATGATGATTGATGCTTATATACAAGGAGCAACTGAGATTACTTTAAATTGCTTAATAAGATACGACTGATCACTTAGCTGAAACATCTTTTTCGACGTTTGATCAGAAACTGGTAGATTTACGTAAAGTAAACAAAGTTAAAATATCAGTCTCCATTGAGGCTTTTGTGTGGAATTTTTTCTGGATTTTGGACAGTCCTGGTTTTGGCTTGATTAATTATATTGCTGTGATGCTTATATAGGATTGGGAAGTTTGAGTTAAACAAGACAGTTATTCTTCATCCATGTATCAAGACAGATTGAAAGTATTCTATAATATATTGTTATATATACTCGATGATAAATGGATTGGGTACTGTCACTAGTCATCAGGTCGGCTTTAAAGATATATGGCTAGACTGTAAGCAACTTTTTATCCTAGTGCTGATATTTATCAACCTGTAAATATTGTTAAAATAAACATATATTTTTAATATTGAAAATGTGATACAATGCATATAACCAGTTCAAAGTTTTTTACTTATTTAAATTTTGTGGTGTTACCAGAAAATTAATAGCCAAAAAAGTCATACGCTTATTTTTAATCTGTTAAAATCTGTTTTAAGTACTAGAATATATAATACATGGAAATAGCATATTTTTGATTAAATACATTGACAAATTACTCTGCATTAGATGTAGAATTTTATTTTGATATTAGGTTTGTAGAATTAATTGTTTGTGTCAGTAAGGTCAATACAGTTGCTAAAAATGTGATTGCTTTACAGGATAGATTTGAGCTTGCATTTTGAGTATTCATTAAGTCAATTCCAC
>NC_133769.1:51670757-51760757 GCF_003597395.2 Chelonoidis abingdonii | reverse complement strand
ACAGTTCAACTACAGATGCAGTTTGAAAATAGATGGAGTTGATGAGCAGAAAGGCAGGCACAGTGGAGAGTGTGTGTGAATTGCTAGGTTAGTTGCAGGATTGGTTAGGGGTGTCTAGAAAGACAATGCCTGTATGACAGGCTGAAGTAAGTCCACGAAGGATTTTAAAAACAAGGTAGGCACTTTTGAACTGGATCTTGAAATGATTAGGGAGACAGATAAGTTGTCTGAGAATAGGCGTGATGCTGTCATCAAAGGTAGGCAGTGGTATTCTGGAGCCACTGGAGTCTGAAGAGCTGACACTAGGGTAGACTATAGAAGAGGGAACTGCATTGTTCAATGGACACAGATCGTGGAAGACAATTTCAGAAGAGGTGGAGTCAGAATTACCATCAAGGGGCTTCATCCAAGCCATTAGAAAGCATTTTTTTAAAAGTTCTGTAGGCTGTCAATTGGGTCCAAAATAACCATTGTTATAAAGTCAGTGAGAAGTACATTAGTAGACATGGGCACTGTGGGAGAGGATTTAAAATTCACTATTAAAGATGATGCAATAGGCATTGGAGGTGAATGGGAGATCTGAGTCAAGAAGGAAGATAAACATGATATAATTGTGTTTGAGGATATTCTTTTTACCCATGAGAAGCATTTCTTTCATTCAGACAGTTAAGCTGAATGAACTTGGATAAAGCACAAAGACAGGAAAAGGAAATTAGAGATTTTAAAAAATCTTGATTCTTCAAAAATATTTGATTATAAGTGTAAAATGTAAAGGCAGAACTAGAGGTAATGTGTTCAAGAAGAAGAAGGTGGTAGGTGCAAAAAGAGTAGGATTCCTATAACTGAACTTTGTAAAACTCCACAGTGGAGGGTTCATGGTAATGAGAAAGAAGCACCACCAAAGTCGGTGACCAAAAGAACTTATAAGCAAAACAGGAGGGAACTTGATACCAGTACAATAATGGCAGTGAAGATACCAAGATTAATGGTCCTCAGTATCAAAGAATGCACTGAAGTAAGGGGAAATGTTGAAGTCGTCATAACATGAACATAAAACCTATATTGAAAAATTGAACCAAAATTTTGTTTTTGCACTCTGTTCTAACGGAAGGCATGAAACCAATTTTAATGACATTTGAATTGAGATAAATATCAAACTGAATTATTCTGGGTTGATAATTTGTTTACGGAAATGCCAGCAGTGAAAACTAGTAAAGGCTTTTGGTACAAGAGAAGGCTCTTTCTTGTACCTTTTCTTCATTTCAGTGAAAAATCATTTTAGCAGCTTGCAATGTAAGTATATCGAGTGTAGATTGTTTTTCACTTTCCTATTTTTAGGCTCCAGAGGAGAAAGGAGAAGGATTTGTATGTCTGTAAGTGTAAATAAAAGGAACTCCTTCAAATACAAAAAGCACATTTTTATGAGGTAGGCTAGAAAGTCATTTATGCAGCTTGTATACCAAGACAGTTTGAAGAGGAAAAAATCAGCCTATTGAGCATAAAGTTTAAAACATTGTGGATATAGGACAGTCAATTAAGGAAGAAACACCTCTTTCCTCCTTCCAACTCCAACTCCCTCATATAGATTAGGATGTCAGAAGACAGTTTGAAGGGCCTCAGAGCCTAATATCAATGTATGGAAGACAGGTTGGGCAGAGCAAGAGACTCCATATTTGAGAAGGCAACATGTATGGGTATGCACACAAGGCTGAAAAGGACTTTATAGATCTGCCCTCAAAAGGGAATTTACCCCCTTGAAATAAAGATACTTTGCATAGCTATGGAGCCTCCGCAGCAACATAGGCAATTTAAGGCTGGATTAAACGTTTAGTGTTTTATTGCTTAGTAGCAAGTCGCCATGTTTTTTATTCATAATGTAAAGTTTGATATTGGATATTAGAGCCAGTTGTTTTATTAATTAATATCTAAGAGCAGTAACAGTAAAATATTGTCGAGAGTAACTGAAGGCAGAATACTAAATGTGCGAGAGCTGTTTCCCCAAGGGGCAATAAATGTTACTGTTTTTGACCTCTGAATCACTCAGTATTCATTTTATTAATTTGGGCATTTATTTTCATTCTGTCAACTAATTACCTTGTCTTCTTCCCAACATATCCCTTCTCCTGCTGTTTTGATCTCTTCCCCATCACTGATTCTCTTCTCTTCTTTCTCCCATACCTTCTGCTGACAGTCCCCACCAGCTCTGTTTTCTTCCTCTCTGCTCCACTCCATGTTCCTCGTCCCTCCCCCTTGCTGTCTGGCTCTCTTTCTCTGTTTGATGGTGGCTTTTCCCCATTCAGCTTCTCATTCCCACCTTTGCATGCCAGCTTTGGCTCCTTTGAGCCAGGACTTCTCCCTTTGGTGATGTTGGTTCCTCAAATATTATAGACATTATCACAAGTGCTTGGTTTTCTTTAAGATGTATTATCTAATTTGAGAAAGAATATGTGACCATGTAATTAGAGTGTATCATAATTAGGGCCTTACCAAATTCATGGTCTATTTTGGTTCATGTCATGATCATAGGGTTTTAAAAATAATAAATTTCATAATTTCAGCTGTTTACATATGAAATTTCACAGTGTCATAATTGTAGGGTTCCTCACCCAAAAATAATTTTTTTGGAGGGGGGGTTCTAAGGTTATTGTAGGGGGAGTTGTGATATTGCTACCCTTTTTTTTGCACTGCTGCTGGTGACGGCTCTGCCTTCGGATCCGAGCAGCTGGAAAGTGGTGACTGCTGGCCGGGAGCCCGTCTCTGAAGGCAGAGCCACTGCCAGCAGCAGAGCAGAAGTAAGGATGGCCTGGTATGGTATTGCCACCCTTACCTCTGCCTCTACTACCTTCAGAGCTGGGCCCTCAGTCAACAGACAGAAGGCAGGGCATAAGTAGGGTGGCAGTACCGTGACCCCCCTAAAATAACCTTGTGACCCCTCTGCAATTCCCTTTTAGGTCCGGACCCCCGATTTGAGAAACACTGGTCTGTCCCGTGAAATCTGTATAGGATAGAGTAGAAGCACACAAAAGACCAGATTTCACAGTCTGTGGCGCATTTTTCATGGCAGTGAATTTGGTAGGGCCCTAATCATAATATGTATGTACTCTTGGTTCCATACGTTTCTAAATTATGAATAGAAAAGCAAAATAAAGATCTGACTTTGGAGGTCTTATTCACAGTATCATTATCCTTATTCCAGTTTCAAAAATCCTTCTCCCTCTCCCCATCTGCAGGCTTTTGGATTGTAAGTTAATAAACTTATATTGTTTGTTGTGAAAGGACTCCATAATACAAAAGTAATTATAGTACGGAAAATCCATTTGGTAATGTAACCTTGGTTATATAGGATTTTCAAAAAAGTCAAAGGGAGTTTGCAACCAACTCCTATATAATTACTGGGTGAGTTTCTGTGGCCTCTGTTATGTAGCACATCAGACTCAATTATCAGAATAATCCCTTGCCTTAAAATCTATGTGCCTATGACAATTCTAGCCATAGATATTCATTCTTTCCTCTGCTATCAGGCAGAGTGCTGGAAGACTGGAAGGTGATTAGTTTTGCCCTTTCTTTAAACTGAAGGTGAGAAGGTTGTAAGCTTCACTTTCAGGTGAGGACTTCACTAAAGTCAACCATGTCTTTGTCTCCTTGAGGCTGAAATATGCCAATGGTTCTAGATGGGGCTACAACTTAAAATCATTTGGAAACTTCATGTAGCACTCAGTCCTGCAAGGTGCTGAGTATTCTGACTGTGATTCAATAAAGCACTTAAGCAAGTGCTTACCTTTAATTAATGAGACTATTCATGTGCATAAATTAAAGCACATGATTAAATGTTTTATTAGGTCACAGCCATATTGGTTATCACTGTATAGGATCAAGCACCAAATGCAGAAAGTGGCATATTCCATTATGACTGTGCGAAGGGAGTGCATAGTCTGGTGGTTTCTAATTTCACCCTAGGTGCAATTGCAGAGGATCATTTGACCTATAAGCCTCAAATGGTTTTCACCCTGTCAGTTTTAGAGGCCACCCCTATCTTTGTGTGATACCACAATAATTTAGTTTGGCAGTTTTGAATTAGCAGCTCCTTTTTTAAACATGAGGGGTTGGCAGTGTGACAGATTGGGGTAGACCTCTATGCAGTGATGTCGTCTAGTTTATGTGCTGTACCAAACTCTGACAACCATTTGGTATTCCAGTTTAGATCTGTATATGGACAAACGGTTTGTGAGGAACGACTGACATCTGCTCTCTCTAGGAAGGGGCATGGAGAGCTATTGCAGAAGGAGCCACTCGGAGGACAATCAGAGGACATTAACTTTTTTTAATGACTCTTAGCTAGTGGACCCTTTCTTGTGAACAGTGAGATTGTACTTGGCAGCCGGTTGGAGGTTTGCAATAACTCTGCATGGTTTAAGGGGAGGTGTATCTGAGTCTGGCAACATGTCAGAAAGTGTGTTTTAAAAAAGCAGCGGAGCTCTGTGTGCTAGGGAGCCATTCCATTGGCAGAAACAGTAGGCCCTGAAGGAGAAATGGAGGATTTTGCCTCTCCTAAAAACATGGACCAAACCCAGAGGCCTCACAAAAAGGGCTAAGATCACATGAAGTATGGATTGTGTTCAGGAGCTCGTTGGTTTTCACTGATCTGTAACTGTTTTGTGCTTTTAAAGAGTAAAATGTGTATGTTTAAGAAATTACATTGCTAGCCTGTGTCTCCTAGCTTTCCTGCCACAGAGCTCTGACATCCAAATGGACTGTGGGGGAAACATGTCTCTGCAACTAGGGGTTGGGAGGGCTGAGGCATTGATTCCAGGGTGCAGGTGGCCAGACTGCAGTTTCCCACTGTAGACACAGGGTGTGGACCTGTGGAGCATACCTGAGTGACCCCAAACCAGCAGACAGTGATCAGTCATGACGCAGGAAGCTTAGCAATACCTCAGATTCAGTGGTTGGATCCCCTCACAACAGACTCATATCCACCCAGAGAGTGGGACTGGACCAGGTTTTGATTGGCAGTACCTCGTTTTTGATGAGGGGTCTGATGTGGAAAGTGTGGAAATTACTTTCTCCCTTGGTGCAATAGCACCCAAGAGTTTTGACATTCAGGAAATGCTGCAAAGCCTGGCTTTTTTCCTAGGCTGAAAGGGTGCACTGATGGTTGGAATAACGGGGATGGAAATTGCTCTGAAAAACTTGCTAGGAAAAGTTATTGATTTCTTTTGTAAGTTTATAGTTGTCTTTATCGTGTATGTGTGCCTGTATTATCTACCTGTGGTCTCTCATTAAGATTGTGAGGTCTGTGGGAAAGGGTGTGTGTTTTATTATATATTTCACAGTGACTAATGAAATAGAGCCTTAAGTCCTGATTGGAGACTGTAGGCAATATTGTAATATAAGTAATAATAATAGTGCCTAAGCTGGGCTAGTGTTATAAATCAGAATAAATTAATAATTATCTCCATGTGTTTAACCCAAGCTATGTGAGGCGGGGGTGGGGGCAGGGAGGTTCGAGGATTATCCATGTGTTCTCTTGTTGCTGCTTACTTCAGATATGCTCTAGCCCAGTGATTCTCAAAACCAGTCTGCTGCTTTTTAAGGGAAAGCCTCTGGTGGGCCAGGCCGGTTTGCTTACCTGCTGCGTCCGCAGCGTCAGCCGATCGCAGCTCCCACGGGCCGTGGTTCACCGCTTCAGTTGCTTAAAGAAAAGTAAGTTTAGAAGATCCTCCATTCAGCTAAAGACTAGTGATTCCATTTTGGACTCTGAGGACAGAAAAGTGGTTTCTCTCCATGAAAAACCGAATGAGTGGAACTTAAAGGTCTTAGCAGGTTCTTCACTGCTGCCTGTGTCTTCCACACTTCTTTCCTATGGATTAAAGACTTTAGCAGGCATCTGTAAACCCAATGCCCTTTGCCCTAGTAGCAGCTGGTTTTCTTCTCATTGTTAACCATTGTATGAACTGCTGCTGGAGACTTGATTAATAGACTGGCTGTGATGGCACCATTTTGTAATTCATATTTCCTCTGACTAAATCCATGGATTGGTGACTTTGGAACTATGCTTCACTATGGCCTATCCTTTCTGGGAAGATATGGCCATGAAAAACAATCCTAAAATATTGTTCCTTGCAAGTAAGCCCCCAAACCCAGAGTCAACTCAGCTAAATCCTATAAGGATCAGGATAGGGTCTTCCTGTTCCCCTAAAGTCAACTTCAGGGCTACTGGAGTTGATATCAATATGCACAAGCTACACAAGTCTGCACAATGGATTTTGCTTGTGCGCCAGTATTTTCCTCCACCTGGAAATTCCTCTAGGATGCTCAAACTCATGTGTGCGAGGGATGAAAATCACTTCAGACTGATAGTTCTTCGCCATGATGAAAAATGACACAGAGATTCCTTTTCTTCCTCTGACACTTTGCTGCATCCCTTCTATGCTTCCTTTGCTTCACCCCACCAAACCAAACAAAAACCAGAGGGTAACAGAAACCATACATCATGTACTGGTGTTGGATGCATATATGTCCAGTCACTCAGGAGAGGCTAGGATATGAAACCTATTCTCTCTCTTTTGCAGTCATCTAAAGATGTAGGGGAACCATCCAGTCCTAGACCTCAAACAGTTGAATAATTTTATCCAGTACAAAACATTTAAGATGAAATCCCAGCTAGCATTAAGTGAAGCAAATTTCTCATCTCAATAAAGCTAAAACACATGTAGCTTCACATACTGATTCTTCTATTGGAAATATCTGTTTTGATTTCAGACAAGATATTTCCCATAGTCCTTCATCACTTTTGGTCTTGCCTCAGCACTAAGATATTAAAAAAAATCTTACTGGAGGAATCAGCAGCCCTCAATGAAAGCAAGATCTTAGGCCTGGTCTTCACTAGAAAATTAGGTCAGCATAACTACTTCACTAAAGAGTGAGTGGCATGGTTAAGTGAACTAAGTCCTGATATAAAGAGCACTAGGTCAATGCAAAAATTCTCCCATCAACCTAGCTACCACCTCTTGGGGAGGTGGATTATCTATGCCAACAGGAGAACCCTTCCTGTTGGCACAGGTATTATCTGTACTGAAGTGCTACAGCAGCACAGCTGTGCCTCTGTAGCATTTTAAGTGTAGACAAGAACTTAGTGAATATCTGCTTTGAGGATTTCTGCCTGGTGAAGAGGCTATCACTGTTACCTGAGATACAGTGGCCCAAGTGAATTCAATTCTGTCTGAGATTCATACCAAACATGAGGAAAAAACTCTGACCCATTGGTAGTTTAGGTTCCCATTCAATACAGTGGAAGAAAAGCAAAAATTTTGACTCTGCAGAACGAGTGCAACAGGATGGAGAGAGAAGTTTGGAAATTTAAGTGGTTAATCGCTCTGCCTAGCAAGTTCAAACAGCAAAGAGAAGCTTATTGGTCCAGACTGCTGAATGTTATATTCCACAACCCCAATTCATGGGTATGAACAATCTCCTTCCTTTAGTGGATCTCACAAGGTCCCTGCAAATATAGGAGAACTGTAGGTTTAGGATCTGGAACTCCCATTTGAAATCAGGAGTATGATTTCTACAGCCCCTTTTGCAATAGTCAGAGGTCATTTTCTGCGCCCTGATGTAGGAATAATCCTCTTAGAAAAGAAATAACAAACCCACAAGGTGCACAATGAAATGTAATCTACAAAATGTGTTTAGAAACACTGACATCCTACTTTAGTCAAGAACCAAGGAAATGGTTGATGTATTCATTTTATTCCACCCAGGTGTTGCAGGGATCCCTAAAATTGTGTTATGTCTTACACTGTATGTGTTGAAAAATTCTACACACAAATTAGTGACTTAATGGAGTTGGTCCTACATTCAAAATTCCCTGGTTCTTGATGTTTTCATGTTTCTTACATGTGTTTTAGAAAGTGTACATATGAAAGTTAGATATCTAAATAGAAAGGATGGACTTAGCTCGAAAAGTATTCAGTTAGAGTAAAAGTCTGACGTTCATGGTTGTTTACATGCTCTAGAAAGTATTCTATATATTTCCTTTATTTAAGAAATGTTAACTTTTTGTCCTGCAGTTTTCTGCTACCAAGATTTGAATTTTCACTTCCCTAGCCAATTACTTTCTGCAAAAGGATTTGTCAGTATGCCCGTTGACATACTAACAGGCCTGCTTTCCCTGTCATACTTGTAAACTGAATGAATAAGAAGAGAGAAGAGAGTAAGCATGTGGGCGTGAGAATGATCTTGTGCTTGTTCTAATTTAGTTATGTGGCCTCACTTAGAATTTATTAATATTTAAATCCTAGTGAGTCAACATTAACAACATAAAATATAGATTCTGAAGCATCTTTTATATAGTTCTTCATGCTTTAGGTGAATGTGAAAATGAATGATAAAGAATGCCAAGTTTTATCAATACCACAGATTACAATATGTGATGTGTTCTCAGTCAAATGTTCTCCATAGTTTACAACATAAACACTCTGAACAAAGTTACCTTATATTAAGTTTAGCACTAATTTGTGTAAAAAGACGTGAGCAACTGCTCCTCTTAAACCTGAATATCTCTGGCATTTGTATTTTAAGAGCTTAAGTTATGGAGTAGCATCCTGCAAAATCAAATTGAAAAGAGAAGTTTAAATATAGAGGTGCTATAAATATATCATAAATGATGACAACATTTATTTATTTTACATTTGGTAAATAGACATATATCCCTAAGATTGGATTTTATCAGGCACATTTAAGTTAAGTATTAATTTAATAACTGAATTATAAAGTTGTCTTTACAATGGAAATACTGGGAGGTACACAACATCAACAATAAGATCTCACTATTATATGTTTAAAATAGTGACACAGGGCGAAAGATGCATGATTTCAATGAGGCTTAAATATATGCTTAAGTGGTTTGGCAAATGGAGTTTAGAAAGCTCATGTGCTTCAAGATAAGCATGTGCTTAAGTGCTTTTGCTGAATTGGGACCTTAACATGAGTGAGAACTGTAGTAAAAATCCTTTGTATCTATCTGAAAAAAATATCCACTGAGGATCTGGTTTTATAATAGCGAAAAAGCATGATTCTCAAAGTTAAGGTAAACCCTCTGTTTCAGATATATTGATGTTGCCCCTCCATCTCAAGAGGTACAACTAATTTCTTACAGTTCTTCTCTGAGTGCTTGCTCATGTCCATTCCATATGTGTATGAGCGTGTCGCATGCACGATCATTGGAAGGTTTTACCCTAGCGGTACCCGTTGGGTCAGCTGTGGAGCCCCCTGGAGTGGTGCCTTCATGGCAGTGTATATAGGCCCCTGCCGAACCGCTGCCTCCTCAGTGACGGTCGTTGAAGCAACTTGTCTTTTGCTTTAGCAAGTGCTTTCCCAGTGGTTTTTCCTGTACATAGTTGTTAATCGTTATTACAGTAGTTAATAAGTTTAAGTTGCCCCCCCCCCCCCGTTAAGTTTTTCCTCATTGCCGGGGCGTGCCACAGCGCCAGGGGTTCAAGCCGTATGATAGGTGTGATAAGCCTGTTCCCAGAGGGGATCTGCATGCCACTTGTCTGAAGGGCCTGGGAGAGGGACATTTGCAGGACAAGTGAAGTATTTGCAGAGGCTTCAAGCCCAGAACCAAAAGGGAGAGACACTATTGGCTGAAACTCCTTTTAATGGAGTCTGCTTTCCGGCCTCAGCCAGCACAAGAGGTGGCACTGGCAGCCTTGATGCACAGCCTACTGGCCTCAGTGCGGGACGCCTGGTGCCGAGGAAGGACTTGTGGAAGGCTGGCTTAGCGGTGCGACACCGATCACAATTCCCGGTGCTGCATAAGAAGAAAACGATGGAGAGGGGCCGTTCCCCTGCCAAGAAGAACAAACAGGAGGACCTGGACCTTCTCTCCACATCAGATGCTTTAGAGGCCATGCAGAACTTGACTGCCATGATTGCACATGGCGCAAGCCCCGGCTCATCAAGCAGCGCCAATGCCTGGTACACATAGTGCACCATTTTGAGCACTGATGGCGGCACCATCTGAGTCACAGATGGCAGCACAGATGGCAGCACCACCAATCCGGCACCGGGGCAAACCCACCATGATGTGGCGCCATTCTCCATCATCTCAGTACCACTCCCCGGCACCGTCAGGGTCCACCCCTCCCTGGTCAGTCTTGGACTATTCCTCTGAGTCAGAGGCGAAGTCATTTGTGTCCCGACACAGCTGGTCCTGCTCAAGATTCTGGCACCCGTCTCGGCATCATACAGCAGAGGACACCCTGGTACTGATGCTGTCCTAGCCACCCCAGTGGCAGGACCCAGTACAATGGTCCATTTGGACACCTTGGCCCAAGGGCATAGTTCCAGGGTGGCATCAGTAGTTTCTGTTGCCTGTGCCTTCCTCCCCACTCACACGATGTCAATCGCCCCTGACACCTCCAGGGCTCTCGAGGACCCATGATGCAGTTCAGACCCCAAGCCTCCCAGATCGGGTGCATTGTCAGAGCCACCAGCGCCTGTGGCTCCCACACCCCCAGTCGCAGCAGCGGTGGATGTCCCTGAATATGTCACCTGACCCTGTCCCACCTCGAGCCTCATCTTCTTTCTCGCCGGACGAGGCAGTAGCAGGGACTACTATGTTCCTCCCGCCAATGGACATGAAATCCCACCAGGACCTCCTTATACAAACTGAGGAGGTTGTGGAGGACTCGGATCCGACAGTTGACATACTCACCCTGGAGTGTTCCTCCAGTCACTTATAAAAACTCCAAACACCATGAAGGAGCTCTGGAAGACTCTGGCCAATATACCTCCTACAGCCAGGGGTGTAGAGAGGTGTTACTTCATCCCACAAAAGGAGTAGGAGTACCTTTTTCACCCACCCCCAATCAGGGACCTTGGTGGTGGATGCAGCAAACCACAGGGACCGGCTGGGGCGACTGGAGTCCACCCTTAAAAATAAGGATGCCAAGAAGCTGGACCTCTTCTGTTGAAAGGTATACTCGATGGGGGGGCTTCAGCTTCAAATTTCCAACCAGCAGGCAGTACTTAGCCATTACGCATACAATTCTTGGAATGCCCTCTCCAAGTTTCAGGAACTGCTTCCGACAGAGTCATGACAGGAATTTGCCTAGAGGAGGGCAGAGTGGCGGCTGGAACCTCCCTCCAAGCTGCTTTTGACCATTCGGGCTTTCATTGGCCCCTTGTGTGTTCACAAAGTGCATGGCAGTTGTGGCAGCCTTCCTTCGCAAATGGTGGGTACAGGTCTTTCCACATCTGGACGACTGGTTCATCAAGGGTGATTCTTGAGTGCAGGTGCAATTGCAAGCACATGTGCCATTATCACACGCCACTTTCAGCAGGCTGGGGCTCATTCTGAACGTGCCCAAGTCTACCCTAGCCCCAACCCAAAAAAATAGAATTTATTGGGTCTCTCCTGGACTCCACTCAAGCCAGAGCTTCCCTGCCCGAGTGCCGGTTCCAAAGCATCAGGGGCATCTTTGAGAGCCTCTGCTGGTTTCCAAGAACTGTGGCCAGAAACTGCATGAAGCTTCTGGGACATATGGCGGCCTGCACATATGTAGTACAGCATGCCAAATTGCACCTTTGCCCATTCCAGGCTTGATTGGTGAAAGTATACAGACCAAGCTGGGACCCTCTGGACAGACTGGTTACGCTCTCACCTCCAATTCTTGAGTCCTTGAGCTGGTGGCTACCTTCTGTACCTGAAGCAACAGGGGTTGGCTATACTATGTATTAAGGTGCACCTGGCTGCCACCTCAGCCTTCACCCAGGTGTGGCTGGTAGGTCGGTCTTTGGAAATCCCATGATTGGTCAGTTTCTCAAAGGCTTGGACAGGCTTTATCCGCAGGTGTGGCAGCCTGTTCTCCAGTAGGATCTCAACCTAGTTCTCTCCAAACTTATGGGGGCCCCCTTCAGGCCCATGGCAACCTACCCTCTAGCCTACCTGTCCTGGAATGTGGCTTTTCTGGTGGCCATAACCTCAGCCAGAAGGGTCTCTGAACTCAAGAGCGCTGTCTTCCGACCCCCCCACATGGTTTTTTTTTATAAAGACAAAGTGCAACTACACCGTCACCCAGCATTCTTACCTAAGGTAATCTCACACTTCCATGTAAACCAGGACATATTTCTACTGGTATTCTTTCCTAAACCCCATTCCAGCAACATAGAGCGAGTACTCCATTCTCTGGATATCAGGCATGCCCCAGCCTTTTACAA
Organism: Chelonoidis abingdonii; assembly: GCF_003597395.2. Taxonomy (NCBI): domain Eukaryota; kingdom Metazoa; phylum Chordata; order Testudines; family Testudinidae; genus Chelonoidis; species Chelonoidis abingdonii. The sequence continues at coordinate 51,748,538 of NC_133769.1, read as the reverse complement.
TGAACGCAAAAAGCCATTTCATAAGTCACTACAGCTCTTTCTTGCAATCACCAAAAGGATGAAAGGGCTTTCCATCTCATCTCTGCACATTTTGTTGTGGATCACGTCCTGCATCAGAACGTGCTACGACTTGGCTAAGATTCCAGCCCCGACATTGATGGCACACTCCACAAGAGCGTAGGCTTCTTCCGCCACATTCCTCGCGCAAGTCCGTATTCAGGACATATGCAAGGCAGCAATGTAGTCTTCCGTCCACACCATCACATCGCACTATGCCATCACTCAACAAGCGAGAGACGATGTGGCCTTCAACAGGGCAATAATTCAGTCAGCAAGTCGGTGAACTCTGACCCCTCCTCCATGGAAACTGCTTGGCAGTCACCTATTGGAATGGACATGAGCAAGCACTCGAAGAAGGAAAAACGGTTGCTTACCATCTCGTAACTGTTCTTTGAGATGTGTGGCTCGTGTCCATTCCAAATCTTGCCCACCTCCCCTCTGTTGGAGTATTCTGGCAAGAAGGAACTGAGCAGGCGGCAGGTTGCAGGGGCCTATATATACCACCATGAAGGCACCACTCCACAATTGACCCAATGAGTACCACTAAGTTAAAACCCTCCGACAATCATGCACGCGCACACACCTATTAGAATGGACATGAGCAACACATCTCGAAGAACAACAGTGGTAAGTGCCTCATCTTGTGTCCCTTACTCATGTGAGTGATCCCATTAAGGACTGCAAGACTGCAATAAGTAAGAAACTTTATAGGTAAGTTTTCAAAGCAATGTAAAGTTTACTGTGTTATAATTTACTAATATTAACTGAAGTGTTCCTGCTTTAAGATTACTTAAATGTGTGTGCGTGGCGGGGGGAGGGAGAAAGGTTGTATTTACGTTTTGTTACAGAATGGATAAGAATCAAGGAGTTTTTTAAAAAAAATCAAAATATCTGAATGTTTTATTTAAATCAGATTTTTTATTTAAATTAAATTTTATTTTCTTTTTAAAGATAAAGCCGTTTAAAATTAAGTGTAAAAGTTTGACAATCTGTGATAAGGCCAAAACTTGCTGCATTAAATATCTTTTATTTTCAATCTTTACAATGGAGCAAATGCTGGCATTTATGTTTCCCAAATGTAAGTACTTTTGATTTTTGTTGTGCAGAAAAGTTTTTGCTTTAATTGCTTTAGGTTTCAATTTAACTAGTAGGTGCAGAGAGAATATTTTTCTTCATTTGGATTAGTTCACTGAAAGTTGAGAAACCTTCTGGGAACTGAAAAAGCAGGAAAGCTTATTTTCCTCTTCCCATCGATGGGCTTGTCTTCACTGTAATGTTAGCACGAGGTATAATTTGACTCTTGCCCCTAGCCTGATCTTGCTGACACACAACATTCTCTAGCTAGAGTTAAATGGTGCTTTAAACTCCAGCTAGCTGGTCCATCAGGGGATATGGGTTAAAGCTCAAGTGCTGCAGATGCTGGAGCTAGTAATGCAGTTGGGGATGTTACTCTGTGTTGCTAATGCAGTCACTCTCGGCATCTTAAGCATTGTTTTGCAGTGTGAACACTCTCACTTGAGCTAGACTAAAAGGAGATAACTATCCTGTAGATTACTTGCACTAACATTGCACTGAAGACAAGCCTTATTAATAAAAAACAGCTGGAAGATGATTAATTCTAGTAAAAGGTCTAAAAAATTGGCGCCAGATCTGATCTTAGAAGGTATTTAGGCACCAATTTTTTCAAAATGCCTACTCAGGTTAGATGCTAACTCCTTTTATTTGTGATTTCAGTGCGAGTTAGGCACAGAACTTGCTTAGGTGCTTTTGAAAATGCAGCCACCGTAATTGCAAGACAAGGGTGCTTGTTCTGGACCGGCTGTAAGAAAGGGTAATGGATCCTTAAAGGGTTCATCCTTCCTCAAGAGTTGGGAAGTGGCTGAGCAGGAAGCAGAAGACGGCATCAGGTGAGCTGCAGGGTAGGCTAGTGGGCCTCAGGTAAGCCTTTGCTCACTTGGGGGTGGGCATATAAGAGTCCTCGGCCAGGGTACTTGGTAGGAGAGCATCACCTAGTCGTCAGGACTTAGGCCCGTGATGTGCCAGAGTGGTGTTGGTAGAGAAGTTGGGGTCCTCCCATTCTTGGGCTCTTTGAGGGCCAACAGTGATCTGACAGCCAGGGGATGCTTACGGCTGCCGTCCCTAGGCCACTTCCTATCTCCCCCATGCCATGATTTTCCCAAGGTTTCCATCTGGGTTAAGGCAGCATGAGGGTTGTATGCTCACCATGAGGCTCCTTCTGGTGCTGCGTGTAGCAAAGTCACTCTTTCTCTCTCTTGGGCAGCTACTGCCTCCTCCTGCAGTATGGCCCACCCTCCTGGGCCAGCTCAGTCCTAGGGCTGTCTCTCATTGCGGGTATCCAAACAAAAAAAGGTGGATTAACCAAATCCAGAGTTTATATGAGGGGGAGAGGTGAATGCTTCCCTCTTCGGCTGTCTTTTTCAGCCTTCCCTTCCCTCAGAGAGGAACCTTTGGGCAGTTTAGAGAGACATTCTGCCTTTCCTCCACTCTCCTCTGCTGCAGGTTGCAGGTCTGCTCTCTTCCCTGGTCTGCCACCAATTGAGCTGTTCTCCTGCCCTTTAACTTCTCCTCTAGTTGATGCATTTTCTACAGGTGTGGCAGGGCAAGGCTGACTGGGCACAGAGTAGTTCCTTAACTCCCTGTTACCCAATGTGGGATGTGTATACCCCATCACACTAAGCCTCCAGCTTGAGTCCCCTCTCACACCAGATTGTCCCAGACAGGAAGAAAAACAGACAAAATGCCAGACAATATACCAGATTAGAACCTCTCACCCCTAGGATTAGCATAAAGCCAGGCTTTTTTGTTTGTTTGTTTGCTTTTGCTTTTGCTTTTGGTTTTGGTCTGCTGGGGACATCATGCTAGTTACCTTTTTTAGTACTAGAAATGAAATATTGCCTCACTGCCAGATGGGCTGGGGCAGGGTTGGATTTTTTCATCTTCCACACAGCGGGGTAAATCAGAAGTTATGGGTCAGATTGTTACATCTTGGGAGCTGTCCAGTGCAAATAGTCATTCCATAAAGGACTCATAAACAAGAGTTGGAAGTGGATTATGGGGAAGGCATCCCCTGAAGAAGCTGTGGAACATGACTGGGGAGTCTAATGTCTGGTGCTGTAAGGAGAGAACCCTCTTTCCCCAGCCCCTTAGCCCTCATATGGGAGATGGGGTCACAGCAAGAGGTTGAGGACAAGCTGTGGAGGGGTGGGGGCTGATGGCAGCTCTCTGTCGAGTGCAAGTGATTAGGAAGAAATGGTGACCTACACTATAGGAGTTATTGTTGGATAGTTCCCATATGAGTTAAGTTAATAAAGTTGCAGCCTAATCAAACCATATCCCTTGCATCTTGTCTTTCTTTCTTCCTGTCTGGGACAATCCCACTTGGCACCTATCCGCATCTTTAAGCAACTAAAATCCCTTTGAAAATCTGGCTCCTGGTAACCAGAAACAATCGGTCAATTCACTAAGTCCAGTAATACTTCCTTTATTTAATAAACCAGTTACTTTTGATAAACTTACTTTTTTTGGTACATATCAAGCACATTTAAAATAGTTTTTAATTAATAAAACAATTCTAAAATGCTGGTTTTATACATTTTTAATTGAATTCCTATTTCCTTCACATTGCAGCTTGACACAAATCCTGAGTAAAAGAAATCATCTAATTAATAAGAAATATGTCATCACCATTTTCTAACATAATTAAAAAATGTTAAAATTAGGAATTTGAATAAATGCATGTTAAGGTATATAATTGCTTAAATAAATGTGGATAGCAAAAATAATCAAATTTGGTGTAAATTTACAATTCATCATGTGCAAGTGGTTATACTAACCAATGCAAATGACCCTTTGTTTAGGGAAATAACTGAAAAGTAAAATGCAAAATAAGATTAAAATATTTTTTTTAAGTCACGGTTTCCTGCTTGCTGATTTAAATCATGATTAAAATCTGTGATTTAGATCAATCCACCCTGCTCTGTCTGGATGAGTGTTTTGTTAGAAAAATATAAAATGCTGGCATTTACCCAGGAGATTGGAATAACTCTTTTCAGAAGTATTAAGGTATTTCAGATAAATATGTCACCAGGTTTTAAAAAGTACATTATTTACAAAATACATTAGAATAAACAAACAATTGGCTGGGTTTTTTTCTCTTCTTCAGTGTGTACTGTATACCCCATAGATTGGACCAGCTCAGCTAAATATTTGTTTAGGCAATTTTAAAAACAAAGCCTTGCATTATGTAGCCAATAGACTAGAACAGATACTAGTTAAATGCATATTTATAAACGTTTGTCGAATTCTCCTCATGGAGAAAAGCTCAGTTTATGTTTGCCCTCTACTGTTTTGATGTATTCAGACTCAGCTGAATAACTGGATAGAGCATGAACAAATTCAGGCTGGAAATTAGAAGATGGTTTCTAACTATTAGAGGGGTGAGGTTCTGGAACAGCCTCCCAATAAGAGTTGTGGAGGCTTGTGATGGCAAGAGGCAGGACTTAGTAGCCCCAGGGCTCACTTCCAGTTTATATTCCTAAAAAAACTTATGCTTCAGGTCTTCAGCTGGCTACCTACAGTGGTCAGGAAGAGATGGTTTCCTTCCAGTTTTTTTTTAATCTCCTTTCTCTGAAACCTCAGATATGGCCACAGCTGGAGATGGCACTCAGGACAGTATGAGCTATTGCACTGAGGTGGCACCAAGCATTCTGTCAGGGGCTTGGCTGGATGGTTCTTGCTCACATGGTCTAACCAGGCTGTATTTGATTTAAATCACTGGTCAGAAAGACTTGATTTAAGCATGGATTTCTACATGAAAGTGCATTCTTGTTGGTTTTTATAACCTTAAAACATATCCTTCAAAGATAGATGAGACCCAAACTCTCTTATGGCCTGCTGCCATTATAGGTTTTCCCTTCTAGTAAGAGAATGGTATGGTAGATCTCAAATCAATGAAGGCTATACTCAGAAAGAACTCAAGACTTCTAGAATATGCTCCTCAAATAGTTTCACTTTTGTTTCTGCTGCCTGTCCCTCCCTTCTCACATTTATCTCCAGACTTCTTCTCCTTGTCCAGATCTATTCCTCCCCCAACAATCTTCTATTCATTGAACTATTTGAAACTTTGCACTTTTTAGAGACGGTAAGGGATTGACTCTATGTACACAAATTTGTGGAGGGACAATAGGGTTGAGGTCTGTTATTTCTCACCTCTACATATTTATTTATTTATTTGAAACATTTTTGCTATTAACAAGCATGTTGTCTCTGGATACACAAATCCACATTTTGAGAACTGAATAACTAAGCATCTCTAATGGTATCTTCTAGACTGAGCACTGAGTCCCATTGGGTAGATAGAAAGATTAACCTAAATAATCTATAGAGAAGCCCCTGGAGCCCCATAAGATTGGGTCCCTAATCCATGAAATCTTGGAACTCATTTACAGAATTTGTCTTAAACATTCACAGAATCATAGAATATCAGGGTTGGAAGGGACCTCAGGAGGTCATCTAGTCCAACCCCCTGCTCAAAGCAGGACCAATCCCCAACTAAATCATCCCAGCCAGGGCTTTGTCAAGCCAGACCTTAAAAAACCTCTAAGGAAGGAGATTCCACCACCTTCCTAGGTAACCCATTCCAGTGCTTCACCATCCTTCTAGTGAAAAGATTTTTCCTAATATCCAACCTAAACCTTCCCCACTGCAACTTGAGACCATTACTCCTTGTTCTGTCATCTGCTACCGCTGAGAACAGTCTAGATCCATCCTCCATGGAACCCCCTTTCAGGTAGTTGAAACCAGCTATCAAATCCCTTCTCATTCTTCTGTTCTGCAGTTCCCTCAGCCTGTCCTCATAAGTCATGTGCTTCAGGCCCCTAATCATTTTTGCTATCTTCTGCTGGACTCTTTCCAATTTTTCCACATCCTTCTTGTAGTGTGGGGCCCAAAACTGACACAGTACTCCAGATGAGGCCTCACCAATGTTGAATAGAGGGTAATGATCACATCGCTCGATCTGCTGGCAGTGCTCCTACTTATACAGCCCAGAATGCTGTTAGCCTTCTTTGCAACAAGGGCACACTGTTGACTCATATCCAGCTTCTCATCCACTGTAATCCCTAGGTCCTTTTCTGCAGAACTGCTGCCTAGCCACTCAGTCCCTAGTCTGTAGCATATTGTATTATATTATATTATATTATATTATATTATACAATTAGAATTTATGATCCCTGTTCCATAAAGAGATGAGATATCTTTGAGCTATAATGTATCTTAATTAAAACTATCTTTAGATAGTTTTTTTCCCCTCAAAAAGCATTTTATCAAAAAAATCCAATTTAAATTAAAAAAAAAATCTGTTTTTTTTATTGTTTTTTAAAAATAATTGATTTTTATCCACCTTGTTATATGTGGGGTCAAGATGGATTTTTTCCCCCAAGTCAGTTTGGCAGAGATGTGGGGATTTTTTTCACCTTCCCCTGCAGCATGCAGGTGTGGGTTACTTGCCAGGGTATTCTGGATATAGCATTGAATTACTTCCCTGCCATTGCAGGGGCTTCTTTCATTGGGATGGGCTTCAGAACCTGAGCTCCAGCCCAAGCCACAACTTCAGAGCGCTGTCTACACAGCTATTTTTAGAGCGTTAGCGTCAGCCCTACAAGCCCAAGTCTGTCAGTCCAGTCTGGAGGCTCACTGCCACAGGCTGTATAGACAAACCCTATGACTCTCAATTATTCTAACCCCACTAAAAAAGGTGGGGTTTCAATAAAAATACAAGCCAACTTCTAATTATCACAGAGCTATGTATTATAGAAAGACCTTAAATATTGTGGTCCAAAACATCTATTTCAGAATAGAGAGGGGAACCAGATGGTCCAGTCAGCATTAATTGGCCATAGAACCCGCACAGGGTTGAGACAAGACAATACTGCACAGATTGGTTGTCCTTTGATCCCTATTCCTCATCTTCTCTAACCTACTCTTTTTCACACCTGGGGAATTAGAGTCCTGCAAAGCATCCACTGAAGATCAGAAGAGTGGGCAGAATGAGGGTAAGAATGATGCCAGAGAGTCAACACACACCCCTTCTGCATTGCTCTGGCTGGAGCTTTTTACTCGCTTTTCTACCAGAGAGGTGAAGCGGATAAATTCTAACATAAAAGCAAAAATAACAAAGAAATTAAGACCTTGTTATTGTGCTCTCTTGAGCGCATAGCTATTTCTCTTGATAGGCTATGATTCTAATATTTTTATGTTTTGTGGTTGAAATCTTGGCCCCATTGAAGTCCAGGGGAAAACTCTCATTGAGTTCAGTGAGGCTGAGATTTTACCCTGTACCTGAAATATTGTGTGGGATAGGAGGGGATACAGGAAGGGAGAAAAACTTCTGTAAGTCTTGGAGTAATTACACAGTGATAGGATGATTAATTGCTTTTTAATGTTTTGTTCATAGGAATTTTACAAACAAACAGTATGTTAGGTTTGTGTGACTCCTGGAAAAAGATCTTTGGTTACTGATGCCTGGCACCAATGCTCTCAGAGTATATTGAAGCCTTTAAAAGTTTAGATGGTTTTAGCAAGCTTTCTGATTCTGTCAGATTTGTGGTATAGAAGATTTAATCTTGAAATAAAATCTAAGGCTCTGCTTGGAGGCAGCTTAAGAAAGAAGTGAATTTAGTATAGCTGTTATCAGCTGTAAGAATTTTCTGGTGTTTAAAATGAATAGGTCAAAAAGTAAGATATCTAGCCCAGGAGAGCAGGGGTTAAAATGTATTGAAATACTGAACCAGGTTGTATCTGGCTTCCCATATTTCTGCTCAAACAATATCATAGGGTTTTTTTAAAAAAGTGTTTTTATTAATCTCTGGAAATGACAGTTGTCAAGAGCCTTTTGTGATGCACATACAGAAAAGTTCCAGTCAAGAGGTCATATCACTGCAGTATATTAGGTAGAAACCTTTTCTCTTGTGGAATTTGCTTTGTTTGAAGTGGTTCCAAAGGAAGATATTTGCCAAAATGCACATCAGTTAAATGATCTGTTTGGGAACAGCTTTACATGGAAGAGGAAGCTATGAGAATCCTTTGGTTTTGTGTATGTGGACGGATGGTCCCCCTCTTCCCCAAACAATCACTTGTTCTGAACTCCGTGAGATACTGTTAAGCACACACAGGATACATGATTTAGACGAGAAACATGTATTATGGCACTGAAATTTTTAATTATGACTTTCTCAAATCGTTTTTTTTTCTCTTGGATTTAAGACTTCAGCTCTCCTGGAAGCTGAACACTTCACTAAATATGTCTCCTTCATATATCCATTGTGCTGCTTGATGGTAATGAGCACTGCGACTGTAAAGTCTCAGAAATTAATGTATTTTCCAAAGCAACCAACCAAACATATTTTCCATGATTAAAGTAAGTCAATTGGGTATTTTAAGGCAGCACTAACCAGTTCATAATTGAGACTGAATGTAGCTTCTGATTATGAGGCCAGTGTTCAATCCTACTCCCTTAGTTACTCTCATCCTCAATCCCCAATTAACAAATCTTTCTGAAATTTGTCATGCCATGCTTCATCCCAGGGTAGAAATTTTCTAAGAAGTTTGGTAATAATCAGAAAAAGCATTGTAGTGGTAGAATATTTTGAGTATTTACCTGATGTTCACTTTTGAAACATTGTCTTTTTTAACAGCTATCTCCAAAATGGCTTGGTCTATAACCACTGAAATTGTTTTATTTTGTTAGCCCAGCTATCTGAGGTATAACTGAGTGTTTGGTTTGGCTTGAGGAGTTTTTGGGTAGGTAGGAGATAGACTAATGGGGAAATTACAAAGATATATAATAAAACAGCTTTGTGTTTATGCAGAGTGGTTATCACATGTAGTCAGAATATGGTTTAATGTTTGTAAATATAAATTGTCCTGCTACTGACTGCATATTTAGGGAGCAAAGGAGGAGATGTCGAGGAATGAGAAGAGGAAAAATCTAGAGACTAGGGTGGGACATAGCGACAGGTACAATGGTCTTAGAATAGAGGAGTGGATGGCATGTAGCTGTGCTAACTAGTCTTTGAACTGGAAGCTTGTAACATTTTGAGGTTCAATCCAGACCCGTGAGAGGTTGTCATAGCCTGTCCTATAACCTTGGGTGCCTTATTTATTCTGCTGCTGTGAGTCACAGTCTGGACCCCAACAGTTAGCAGAAATGCATGCAGTTCCTTAAGTGTCTGTGCTGTGAAGCCCTTGTTCAGCACTCTGACCCCATCAGCTTGCTTACAACAGCCCCACTCTGGTCTTCACAAGCTTTGGTTATTACTTTCAGGGTGACCCAATGCACTTCCAGTCCCAAATTTCCCCAGAACCATCTGCCCTGAGGTGTCCAGCCCTCTCCTGGAACACTCAGAGAACTAATAAGGTGTGTTGCTACTTTAGAGAGATAAAATCACAGATTATTACTTTAACTGGAATAAACTATCACTTCAGTTCAGACACAGTGCTAGGTTAGTTTAGATTAAAAGTAAAACAAGTTTATTAACAAAAAGAGAGGTTTGAAATAAGTTCAAGTGCAAGGGATAAAGACAAAAATGGTTACAAGCAAATAAAAGTAAAATACACTTTCTAATTGCGAAGACCTAAGTTAATAAACTACAGTCATTCTTTACGGTAGATTTCTTACCAATCTGTCTTCTCTCCAGCCAGGGCTGACTTTCCTCTGTCGTGACCTTCCACAGAAATGCAAGGTGCTGGTTTCCCTTGTCTTCCTAGGTGAAAGATACCATAGTGTATCTTTGTTTCCTCTTAGATCTCTGAGTTCATTGACCCTGTATCAAGAGGCAGGATGACCTCATGCCGTTCTTCTCTTCCTATGGACTTCCCACCCACCTGCTGATTTCCATGTTCTGATTCCACCATTTTACCTTCTCTCCTGTCTGAGAGACAATCTGTTTTTCCCTTTGGTCACAACAGCCTACTTTACAATACTGTAAAGCATAGTATTAGTAAATATCCATAACCCCTTTATAAGGTTAATACATACCCTTCACAGTGATATTACTCACCAGTGTGTCATTAGCTTTCATGGAAGACCTTACTTGATATCTTTTATAGTACAGTAATATTGTATACAGTCACTTGATTCAGTTCTTACCATTTGAGGTTCAGACTCTCTGTCTTTATAATCCAGTAAATCATTGAAAAGTATTCTCAGATAAAGATAATTTTCTCCTTCTAGGAAAAAAGATGCCATGCAGTCTAATGAGGATTTCATCCGGTCCCTGCCAGTGATAGTTGAGACAGTGCCTCGTCTCCTTGTTAGCTTGATGGTTTTTATGTAAATACACCTTCATTGTCTTTGCCTGATGATCAGCCAAGCTATTACACATTCCATTGTCTAAGGCAGACTGAGTTTACGCATTGCTTGCCAAACACATCTTAAGAACATAATTCTAGCACATATCCATAACTCTTTGTATACACCTCATGCATACATCATGCAATAATATTAATGATCAGTGAGTTATTAGTTTTCAAGTGATATCTTATGTGCCACCTCTTGGGTATATATCATGACAATTATATGAGGTGTAGTGAGTCAGGCCTAACAAGCTGCTGACAGATTAGTGAACCACCCATGGGTTTCTCTGTCACAGAGCTTCAGGTGAGACAGGAGGAGTGGTGCAAAGGGCAGAAGGTTGGCTGGCCATTATGAGAAGGGAAGGAAGAAGGAGTATGAAGAAGGGGATAGATGATGGGCAAGAAGAGGGGAAGGCATGGAGACCTTTATCCATAATACATTTCAAGGCCAAGATAATTTTTTAAAAGTATGCCCAAAGTTAAGTCCCTAAATCACTAGATAATAATAAGTGTTGCATGTTCAAAAGCGTTAAGCACCCGAGAGTTCCCATTATCAATTTGTTCTGAAACCTTCTCCATTTACACCTCAGTCTGGGACAGTTCCTCATGTTTGTCAAAAGCTCAGGTGTGGGGATCTTTCCCCAGATCCTCTTTGGTGAAGACCAATGCAAAGAATTCATTTAGCTTCTCCTCAGCTGTCTTGTCTTCCATGAGTGCTCCTTTAGCCCCTTGATCATCCAGTCACGCCACTGACTGGCAGACTTCCTGATTCTGATGTACTTATACATAATTTTGCTGTTAGTTTTTGTGTCTTTTGCTAGTTGATCTTCAAATTCTTCTTGGCCTGTCTTATTATGCTTTTATAATTGACTTGCCAATTTTATGCTCCTTTCTATTTTCTCACTTGGATTTGACTTCCAATTTTTAAAGGATGCCTTTTTGGCTGAAATCACCTTGCTTTCCTCTGCTCTTCAGGCCTGGTGGCATTTTTGATCCTCTTACTTTTTTTTAATGTATTTATTTAAATTTAGGGTATACATTTAGTTTGAGTCTCTATTGTGGTGTTTTTAAATAGTCTCCATGTAGCTTTCAGGCATTTCAGTCTTGTGAGTTTCTTTTAATTTCCATTTAATTAGTTTCCTCATTTTTGCATAGTACCTGTTTTTAAAGTTAACTGCTACTGTGGTGTCTTTTTTTGGTTTCCCCCCCCCCCCCCTAAAAAACAAACAAAAAAAGGATGCTAAATTTAATTATAGAATGGTGGCTATTACCAAGCGATTCGGTTATATTCACCTCGTGAGCCAGATCCTGTGCAGAGGGACGGACAGCGTATATGCACAAGAGCATGAAATGGGGAGAAACAGGGAAAAGTGACGAGGAAGGAGGAGAAACAGAAGGCAGGAACAGTGGGGGGCACACACCTGGTAATATTTTCCAATTTGTGAACATGGCACTGAGGTTCTGAGCAAATAATATTTACAAGTTTAGTTTCTATAAAAAGACTGCTCCCAGCCTTTTTACAAACCTCCTACTGACATCAGTGGGAGAGCCACTGGACTGTTGGGAGTATGTAGTCCTAAATTTATACTCCAGCCCTCTGGGCATACCGGGGGCTGGTGTAGATTTTAACAACCTTGACTGAGCCATAAATCACTAGGGTGATGCATAAGATCACAGACATTTCTTTGTGTGATTTTTTTTAAAGAGGCACTGTCTAGATTGATAGGCCTAAAAATTAGTTGGATAATATTATTATTTTACAACATGTACATGAAAATTCTTATATGGTATGACATCTGAAGAGTCATATTGTTACCTGTTTGACCTCAGAGAATCTTAGTACTGTTCCTGTAATGATTTCCTCCATGTTTCAAATACTGTTACATAAAAAAAAAAAGAAAAAATAATTTAATACAAAGAAACTTCAACTTTTAAGTATGGTGACTAAATACTTAAGCTTTACTTCTCTGGCTAATAGCATCACTTTAACGCTTTATTGCAATCACAGTACCTGATTACATACTTTTTATTCAGGTAAATCTCGTATTGATTTCAGTCAGAGTTTTATCTGAGGAGGGGAGTGCAAAGTTAGGCCCACTCCAAACTTTGTATTATAAAATGTTTTTTCATATATGAATAAGGGCATATGTACTTTCATTACAGTCACATATACAGTACAATAATAATAATAATGAATGATAACCTATATAAATGTGATGTTATTTTAATAACTCTAGCATCTGTGATATGTAAATATGGTAGAGAAACAAGGAGAAAGCCTTACTTCTAGAAGCAGCACTTCTTGTCAGCATAGGCAAGAAATAGACTGCAAAATATCTAGTGTGAGTGGCAGAGGAGGCTGAAATCATCTCATCTAAGGAAGGCAAGTGAAAGCTGGAATAGACACAGTAAAACACATTTTCCTTTGCAAAGTGCTGAGAGCCCTCAACTCCGTCTGACTTCAGTGGAAGTTGAGAGGTTCAGCACTTTGCAGAGTGGGCTCTAAAATAATGAATGTACGATGGAACATAGCATACAGCTTTCTAACAGGTTATTTGGGCATGGGGGATGTCTAAACAGTTTTCTGTCCCTGCCTAACCTACTACGGTGACTGTTTTTAGTAACATCTGTGTTATGAGTTCTTCCACTATAATATGTTCTAGATAAATATTGTTTATTATAATTAGAGGCCAGATACTGTTTACAAAAAAAAAAAAAGTTTTATCTGCCAAAGTAGATTGAAAATAGATTTACAAATTGCAAACATTGGACAGAAAGTGTGTTGAATCAGGTGGTATTGTGCATTTCAGCAGCCTAATCTGACAACAGCAGATGAGCTGTAAAGTTTTCCCTGACTTTGAGCATGTGAAATACTTTCTACACTATGTCTCAAGGGAAGGTTGAACAATCTCAGTTATCAGAGTACCTAGACCAGAACAGCCAAAAGATACTTTTTTCCTGGTTTCTATGTAACTCACTCACCATGCTGCCTTCAAATGTCCATTGGTTGGCAACATACTGAATGATAAAGTTCTGTTTCATTTTTGAGATTTCTTTTGTTTCAGGTGTTAATGTTTACATTGTCACTCTTCTGTCAGGGGTTTTATAGAATATTTTTATATAGCTCAGAAAATGAATGATAAACTATATTCACTTAAATACTTTATATGCCAAGACAAAGATTAGGATATTTAGATCAAACTAAGACCATTTTTTAAAAATACATAAGAAGAGGAAGTGCAAGAAAACATAAAGAAACAATAAAACTTTTGTGAGAAGAAATATTTAACAGAGCAAGTGGCTTTTTAATCCAGCTTCTTTTTTCAGTATAAATAACGAAGATGGAGTGAAGCATTTTGCTCTGTTTTGTAAAACTTACTCTCTGCTCCTACTTGAGAGTGATTGCCAATGTATTTTTAAGATTCTGGTTATTGTAAATACTTAGCGAAAGTATGAATGAATAATGAATTATAAGGACACTATTTTTGTATATCATGTCTAGGATTTAAAGGAAATAAATCAAATTCACATGATCTGTTTCAGGGTCTTCTGTAGTGCCTGTCACAGTGGTATCTGAGCTTATGAACATTTGTTTTTTTGTATTACAGATTGCTCTTCAAAATAAAATGATCATTTTTGTCCATTAACAACTTGAGTTAAACAAATCTGTCTAACAATAGTAATAAAAGTATAATATGCATAAATAACAATAATTAAACAAAGATTGATATCTTTTTGCTTCAGCCAATAATTATATTCCATCAGTGCAGCTTCAAAAAATAAATATCTAATATAGTATTGTGCTTCCTGTGAATAAAAGATTTAAGAGAAAATTAAGCATATATTGCTTGAATTAGGTTACAAACTGAATTACTGGAAGGAATTGGGACAAGGGAAAAGACCTGATTAAAAACAAATAATTGTTACTACTTTTTATAATACTCATCATTCTACTCATCATTTCTACTTCCTCAACTCTGCTGCATTTCTTTTACCTTATACATCTCATATCTTTCCTACAGCAACACACTATATGCAATATATATTGATGCGTGTGTGTGTGTATATTCCTTTTACGTTTGATTAAAAAAAATTAGTAACATCAGCCAAAATGTTCAAACTCAGAAACATAAAATTAGGCTCCAATATGCTATTTGCAGGCACCTAAGTAAAAATGACCTGATTTTCAGAATTGTCAAACACCTACTGTTCCCACAGGGCCAGATGCTCAACTGGAAAGGAGAGGGTGAAAGGTGTCTCTAGGCTACCTTTCTGCTTCCCTGGTCCTGGGCTAACTAGGTTTCAAAATGGTCCCTGGCTTGACTGAAAGCAGGCTTTTGGATGCTCTAAATTATTCTGTCTACAGCAGTCCCATAAGTGCCATTCTGGCTGGGGATCAGATCAATTGCCATCCATTCCATCTAGCCCCTTCTCAGCCCCAACAGAGTAGAGGAAGAGTTGGTGGTGTAGAGCTGGTATAAGCTGACTATGTGCCAACTGTTTGTTGGGAAAATCTGTGGCTTCTTGTAAGGTAGGCTTATGAATGATTTTTCCTTGTAAAGCGGTTTAGTTGGGGTTGAAAATTTGGCCCATTGACTTTAGTAGAATTTATGCATGACCAGCCCTTCTAAAAATGTCTTATTTAGGTGTATAACTTTAGGGCACATGTGAAAATTTTGGCCTAAATGGATTTCTGTAAAGGCAATAAGGCCTTTATAAATCATTTTTTTAGTAAAAGCAAAACAATAATAATCTGGTGCTGTATGTATTACACTCCAAGATATACTATAAAACACAAGTAAAATGGCCCCCAAGTGGTCAATGACAACTAGCATACCAAGTCTTAGCAAACACTTTCCCATGTCTATATCAAAAGGCTGACATCATTCTGTCAGAATTCCCCTGAGGAAAATTGGACGCTCACTCAAAAATAGTGGGACGGTTTCCTGTGCCAAAAGAGAGGCATATCCCCTCTAGCCATTTTCCAATAATTTTTACTTTGCATCCCCTCCCTTACCCCACGGTCCTTGTATGAGAGAAGAAATTATTCTTTCGGACACCAAAATAACACAAAATCACAAGGACAGTCTCCACAGAAACATACCAGTGATTAATGACAATGCTCACTACCAAATCTTCCACCTATACAATAGGCAGGACTGGAGGTCATTTAGAACTCTCTCAGTTCCCAACGAACAAACTTGTTTCTTTTCTTTGTAAAGAAGTGATCAGATTGTGCGTGTTAATTTACATAGTTAAAAGACTTGCCCAAGGTTCTCTGATGATTTAGGCCCTAAATCAGCAAAGCACTTCAAGGGAAGAGCTGATATTAGAATTCAGAAGTTCTTGATTTCGAGTTCTGTACTCAATCCTTAGACCACATTGCATCTAGTTGATTCCAAAGCATAACCAGCATGTCAGTGGCAACATGTATGGGCTCATTCTCCTTTGTCAAAGCACAGCTGTGACCCCTGACTCCTGCTTGCTAAGCACATCAGAATTTGGTTCCCAAACCTATGTCTGAAACCTTTAACACACACCCCCAATGGGAACAGCATTAATCCTAAATTAAATGCACTATTTAAAGAAAAGTTATTCCAACAATCTATATCAAACCTTAATTTTTAGTGATAGACTCACTCTTCCATATTATGAAAGGCATCCAGGTTTTTAGCAGCTGCAACAAGCTGAATCTCCACTGAACCTAACCCAACCATCCTTACAGATGTAACTATTCCAGTTCTGAAATGAATTGTCTGAAAATCCTGAGGTTCAAAACAAACCTCTTCATAAACCACTCTTAGCTGATATCTGGCGTTGCCTTGCCATCCTAAAGAAATAAGATACTATAGTCTGTCCCACAAATCTCTGTCTGGACAACCCTTCTGATTTTTAGAGTTTTGCATATTAATTCCTCCACCTGATCCTGTTGTCAGTTGTACAGAAACCCAGGATTAGCACCATTCAATCCACTGATCCAGTGCAGTTTTCTGAAAAGTAATAGACCAATGAGCAGAAACATCATGGTTTGTATTTACCAAGGGTTCTTTGGGCCAACTTATAGTCTTAAAAATAGTTAGTAGCAATAAATGTCTGGATCCAAAACCATTGGAATCTATTACATTACACCCTTTCAAAATAAAATCAAAAACCAAAAGTAAGTCTAGGTAACAGGCACTTGTGATGGGTTTAGACCCTTTGGGGTATCATCTGATGTGCTGGGATGCTACTGAGTCAGCCTGGGTCCCTTTTTCCTGGCCTGGCTGAGTTAGGCTCCCAATCTCTTCCAGCCAAGAACTCAGGCAGGGCCACACCCAGCTACACAGAGAGACAGAGAGCCACTCCAGAAAGATTCAGCCTTAGGGACTTGCTCCAAAAATCTGGTGCCCACTCCCTTAATGGGGTACAAACCCAAAGGCTTTATGAAATTCACCTCCTCCCTCAATGGGGAGGGAGATATGCACCAGTCCCCCCCCCCCCGTTAGAAATTACATAAACTGGGTTATATTATAAACAAGAAATAAGTTTATTAACTACAAAAGGTGAATTTTAAGTGAATATAAGAGATGAGACAGAACAAAGCAGATTACTGATCAAATAAAGCAAAATATGCATGTGTACAAGCTAAGCTCAATATACTTAAGAAACAGGTTACAAAATGACAATGAGGAGTCCAGTGGCACCTTAAAGACTAAGAGATTTATTTGGGCATAAGCTTTTGTGGGTAAAAACCACTTCTTCTGATGCATGGAGTGAAAATTACAGATACGGGCATAAATATATAACAAGAGTAGGGAGTACCTCACAAGTGGAGAACCGGTGTTGGCAGAGCCAATTTGATCAGGGTGGATTTAGTCCACTCCCAATAACAGATGAGGAGGTGTCAATACCAAGAGAGGGAAAATTGCTTTTGTAGTGAGCCAGCCACTCCCAGGCCCTGTTCAAGCCCAAATTAATGGTGTTAAGTTTGCAGTTGAATTGTAACTCTGCAGTTTCTCTTTGAAGCCTGTTTTTAAAGTTTTTTTGTTGAAGGATGGCTCCTTTTAAATCTGTTATTTAATGTCATTTCTTATCCTAAATATTATTTTAGGTAGATTGCAAAGTTTCTGTGAATCAGAGTTCCAGTAATATTTCTTTTCAGACTAGACCCTTGTCTCAGTCTGGACTCCCCCTCTCCCACACCTTTCCTTCAGGTGGCTTTAGTAGTCTTTCTTCTTGGGCAGACAGGCCATGGAGAGGAGGAGTCCCATTTGCCTTCCTCCTCATCCTTAAATAGGATTTACATAAGGTGGGAAGCTTTTGTTTCCCAAACCTGACCCCCGTTCCCTTCCAGAGGAAAGTTACAAAAAATCCCAGCTAATGTTGAGTATCAGGTGGCAAGACCATCTGACTCTGTAGTATCACAGCATCCATGAGTCAGTGGCAGTATGGAGAGTCCCGCAGGAAGACCAAGCCTTGTCACAGTCCATTATCCTCGCTGATGGGTCATCAGCCCTGTCTGACTTTTCCATTGTTGTACCTGAAATGTTAGCAGTAGGCATCACCCAAAGTAGTGTAGTTGAAATAGTTACATAGTCAATATTCCTAACTTCAGACACAGAGATGATACATGCATACAAATTTGATAATCACATTCAGTAAATTATAACCTTTCCAATGATATCTTACAAGATACATCTTGCATAAAGTACACTCAGTTATGTCCTATTCATATTATAAGCATATTTTCATAAAGAATATGGAGTGAAATGTCACAGCACACTCTATATCTTTAAAGAAACAAGTATTGTGGGTGGCCTTCCATCTTTTTCTATGCCACAGGAATGCACATAGTAAATTCTATTAGTGCACTTAACGTATCAGTACATAAACACAATTTTATAACACTAGAGTTACTATGGAACTGCGTCAAAACTTCCATTCGGAATTACATAACTTGTTATACATTTTTCATTTTAACTAGAGAGAATTTTATAGCTTCACTATTTATTACTTTCCATACTATCGTAATAATTTTAAAGAAGTATTAATGTTTCATTATTTGTAAGACTGACTGAATAATTTGCAATGAATAATTTATCTGATAGATTTAACCTCTTTCCACTTGAGGAATAGCTATTAGCAGATTGTGGTTGTCCAGCTGTACCAGAGAAAAGATAGGATCCAATGGAAAGGTTTAATTCGGCCAGAACTTTGATGACTTTAAATATCTGGGAATACCCAGCAATATATTGTACAGTGCAGCTAATTATTGTTTCTTTAACCATTTTCACATAATCCCCAACCTGGTCCTACCCATCTTGTAGCAAGAACCTAGCCGCCCTCCTCTCTTAAAAGTGTTAAGGGATCTAGAAAAGTGTGTGTTTCCCCCCATACCCAACATAGAAGCCCTGAGCCCCTCTTTTTCAACTCCCTTAAGGGATGCATTCCTTTAAATCCTTTTCCAGTCCATTTTGTTTGAATAACTGTAACCCTGCCATACTGAGTACCTGCTCTGGCTATCTGCAGGAGTTTTGCATACTAAGTTGCAACTGTATCAATTAACTCCTCTTGCCCCATCCCGCTAGGTGGGGAAGGCGAAAAACAAAAAACACCCCACCTTAGCCAATCTGGCATTGAGGGAAAAATCCTCGCCAGCAACTAGCGCAATGCCTGTGGTGGATCATGAAGGAACCTAGCCCTCATCTAGATTCTGTGGGTAGATGGGCCAACTCAGTACAGGTGAAGGAGGGCTTCCCTGAAATTGCACAAGGATATAAATACCCCCCATTCTAATCATCTGGTAGGGCAGTGCCCCCCAACATGCTCCAGCTATTTCTTATTCCTTCCCAATCTGTACAGGTAAACTTTCCCCTTCCTCCCGCTTTGCCACCAGTTGCAGGGGGATCCTTTAATGGGGCAACAACCCCTTTCCAGTCAGCCAAGGACCCACTGCATACAGTTGCAGTGAGCACAGCATCTTCAGCTTGTCTTGATTCAGCTTAATTCAGGAAAATGGCTGGTGTTAAAATTACTGGAAATTCTCCATTAACTTCAGTGCACATTGGATCAGAGCGTAAGAAAAAGTATCGTGTAGAATCCTCAGGTCTTGATTATCTTGAGGATCTCTCTCTTCTTACATTCACTGATCTAGCTCCGTTGACTTCAGTGGGAGTTTCTCTTGTTACACTGACATAAGTGAGAAGGGGTTTGTTTCTTGTTTGCCACAGCAACACATGGTATGCTGACAAACTCCGTTCTCTTTATTTATTTTGTATACTTACTATCATTAATTATTAACATTTCTATTTTAAATAAGATAAAAAGTTGAAATTATGCAAAAAACAATCAGTTAAAAAGTCTACTCAGGTATCTCATCTTTTCATTAAATTATAGCTTAATTATTTTTTAAAAAGTTCTCCAAGAACCTAGTCTGATGTAATTGGTCAATCACTGTCAATACTTTAAAATGTTTTATTGTATAACCTTAATCATAATCCTTAAATATTACACCCCCGCAATATTCTTCAAAGGGGCTCCAGCACCTTTCAGGATAAAACTGGAAAGTAGGATGGTCCCTAAGGCCCAGTGTAAAAATTATTATCAGTGGCATTACAGAAGTGGAAATCTGCCTCTTGCTCTTGCATTCCCTATGCACCCAAAGCACCCATTGAAGTAAAAAAATCAGAGATGAGAATGTAGGTCAGGCTGTCTAGGTCATCATAAAACAAGCAGGACAGATGTTTTCCCCCTTTTGAATTGGCTGCCTCATATGTAGAAATTCATGTAAAAACATTTTAATTGTTTTAAATACATTTCAAGAAAACTTTAGGTAATTTTAGACCAACTATCCAAAACAGAGCCTTTATGTAGAGGGCACGATTGTTGTTCAATTTTCTTTTTGATTAGAATTGAACGAAATATATAGAACTCTATTTCAAAATCTATGCTTTTGAAATGCCATTGAACTTATGAAGAGGATCAAGGAACCAAAAGCACTAGGAATGTGTCACTTGTCCCTTGATCTTCCTCATCAGTTCAATGGGATTTCAAAAGCACAAGTTTTAAAATATTGTTCTGACACTTTTTTTTGAATTATAATCATATAGTAAATCGATCAGGATTAATGTCCTGGATGTAAAGACTATGGTTTGGATAGCTAGTCTGAAATTACCAACACTCTTCCTGATATACGTTTACAACAATTACACTGTGATAGGGTAGCAATCATTGCAAGGATAAGAGAATTTAAAAATATATTTCTTTCAGAGTCATAATAATAAAACATAGTTCCATTTGTACTTTTTGGAAATAAAACTGTGATTTAATGTAAAAATGGCTTGGAGTGTCTTTATCTTTGGATATTATTTTTGCTTAAGAAATCAAGTTGCAAATTGTACTTGGCAAAGCATTAGTACTGTCATCATTAACCAGCACCCATCCATAGATAATAATCTTTTATGCCTTCCAAGAAGTGTATTTTGGATAACAGAAAGAAAGTTCCATTAATGTACAAAAATTAATGAAAACCATTGTGCATTGTAAATCAAGAAGGCATTGGTTATGCAGAATGCCTTTTAGGTTATTGTTAATATTATAGAGAATTTTTCATTAGCATTATAATGGGTATCAGTAGAAACATTACAGAAGTTAAGATACTAAGTACTCTGATTTTAAATAAATATCTCCTTGTTATGAAGAGCAATGGGTAAGCAATTTTTAATGTTATTTTTTGATCATATCTATCTGAATACAAGTGAAATTTTTGAGGAAAGTTTTTTCTGGTATGATTTAAGCAAATACCCTTTTTGGACATTATAAATAAATGAAACATTTATTCTGAGATGGTATTTAGAATTGCATTGTATTTTAACATTCAGTCCACTGTAGCTTTCATTTAACACTTAAATAACTTAAACAAGAAAAGTTTATGAATTTCAATTAAAATGCTTTCTAGTAGACACTCAAGTAGTCTTTGCTTTGGGATAGATTTTATATGTACAAATCTACAAAAATATTTTGAACCACATATGTTGATAATCTATAAACCCACTTAAAGAACCTGAGCCTGTGTTGACTTCAGTATAAATTATACTAGAGTATAATTGATGACTGCATGATCAGAAAATGCAATATGAACTCAATTCTGAATTTGAATAATTACAAAAGTGGGATTAAGTTAGCATTGTAATATACAGTAAAGTACAGTAATTTGGTAATAGAATTATCTGAGTCCATGAGTAGAGCTTTCTGGGAGGAAAAACTGTCATTGACAAAATACATTTACAAAGAATTCTTATGAAAGAATTAAGTATTTTTCACGTTTGTTTCAGATTGTCTAGAGAAATTAAAGAATATTTTCACATGTGGAAAATTTATTTTCTGGTTCAAAAGATTGTTAAGTAAAAATTTTTAGAAACTATTGTATTGGGTTCTTGATTCAAGGAGAGGCAGAAGTATCAGTTCTGTCTGCTTTACATTCTCTTCTAATTTGTGTCAACTTGAACATTTTCTAAACATAGTTTTGCTACAATTTTGTTGATAGGAAATGTTAGAATATATTTTAGCAGTCACATTGGCATGAAGATTGGGAATCCTGATTATTTGAGATGTCAGTTTGGATTCCTTAACTTCCTGGATGTGGCCCCAGGCACGACCACATTTTCAGTGTGTTACAAAAGCCACGTAAGTGTATTGAAAATTGAATAAATTAGATGTTTTAGCGTGTCTACAGATGAACATCTTGAGCTCTTTAATTGCTGGACTATTGGCAGTGCAATTAGATAGTTCGAGCTCTAGCCAATTTTCAGTTGGTTTAAACATTTACATTTTTAGATGGGCTATCATCCATGCTATTCCGCCCATTTTCTTTCTTAGACTATTAGAAACCTCTTGTGCAACTCAGACAAAATTTTCTTTAGAACAGAAAAAATGTTTTTCCTTTTTTGGACACCACAGAGCTAGAACCTTCAAGAGGTTATTTTCTGTGCAACAGGAAATGTCAAAGTTTATATCTCTTATTTGAGAAGGATTGCAGCCTCCTAAACATAGACCCCACCAGTGTTTTATTGCCTCCTGCTTGGCACATGGCAATATTTGCTAACCTTTATTTAGTTTATATTACCTAAAGCAGATCCCCTCCTGTTTACCATAATAACACTTAAATGTATTTCGCTTCAAGCAATTCTTGTATTCCAAAGAATGCACTGGATTACAATTTGTTTTTGACTATAATTAAAGGTGTTAGTGTTAATTTAGTAAGTTTTATTTGGTTTCAGTTAGCAATATCTTAGAAAATGCCTCTCTGCAGATCGATTTTCCCAGTAGTTGCGATGACGAAAGGCATTCTTGCTAGCAGTCATCATATTAGAATTTTGATATGCTGTCAACAGGATGTTCTCATTGGGGGATCCTGCAATTCACAAGTAGAATGTTCCAGTCATGCAGGAAGAAGGACAAGACACAATGGATGAAGTTTAACTAGGCCCAGTCTTATTAACTTATTAACTGGGAATTATCTGACATTAACTCATACAATGCAGGTCATCTTTCCTTCACATTAGTGGGCTACCATTAGCCCTTCATCTCTCTCTCCACATCTGGTGCAAGCTCCTGGTTGGGATCCCACTATAGTCCCCTCATATGAGGAATAAGGAACTGGGGAAACGGAGCTGTCTACTCCCTGTACCAGACATTAGCTCCTATTTCCCAGCTCCTTGACCCTCATGCAAAGGGTGTGTAGGGTAGTGGGCTGACAAGAGGTATCGAGAGATGAAAGGCAGATGAGAGCCCTCTAACAGGAAGGAAAGATCACGTGCATTGTATGAATGGTTCCCAGATAGTTCTCAGATGAGTTGAGTTCCTCTAAGTCCACTTCCAGGTCCAGTTTATCAGGGAACTGGATCCTCTAAGAGCGATTACATGCACTGGACACCTGCCAAGTTGCAACAATGTGAACCTTACCTGCTGTCCCTACCCACTGGATCCTTGAGAGGTTGTGGGGAAGACAAAAAAAACCCCACCCTGTCCAATTTGGCAGTAAAGGAAAAATCCCTTCCCAGTCCTAAAAAAGGCAACTAGCAAAATGTCCACAGTTAATCCAAAAAAACCAAGTCCTATGCCAGTCTCAGGCGGGGAGCTGCTAGTCTGGCATGTAATGGTCGCTGGACCATAGGGTTATATGCCCTCTCTTCTGTTGCATGGAAGTCAACAGGCTCAAAAGAACTCCTCCTCCTCTCTCTCCTAGCTACCCCACTCACAAACCTATGATGCTGCATTTATGAGGTGGGAAAAACTCTCCTTAAAGGGGCAAGAGCCCCCTTTTCCCCATGCGACTCCAGACTGTGACACCCTCCACCTGTTAAGGTGCTGGGGTGCAGTTTGTTTCTCCAACTGCTGCAATAAAATCCACCTTAGTTGGCCTTTGGGGATATTGTATTTCTTATTCATTTATGCAGACTTCTGATAAGAAATTGCTACAGATGGAAGTCTTTCTTTAGTGGGTTGAAGTATTCTGTTTTAAATTGACTCTTGTCAGTTGTTGTTCTATTGTAATAAATGGAAGAAAAAAGATGTTAATGCAACATTAAGGTTGTATTATGGAGTGCTTAAAAGTCAGGACATGTGGAAAATGTAGTTGAACTCTGCTCCATTCTTTGTGTATATCTCTGCATCCTTTCACAATGATGTACTGTGTCTCAAATTATATAATCTGATATAACTATTCTACAATTTTATGTATACACGATATCTATTATAATTACATGAACACCATATCAGAAAAAAAAAACCTGTAAATGGGCAAAGTTCATATCATATATTCAGAATTAACTTTCCCATTTTCTGACTTTCAGTTGCTGAACTAAGCAACATTAATACTGGATTCAAGAAGGTTTTTCTTTTTAATTTTCTATTTTTATATCTAAAAATTAGAGCTGTCAAGTGATTAAAAATTAATTGTGATTTAATCACACAATTTTAAAATTGATTGTGATTAATTGCATGATTAATCATACTGTTAAAGAATAATAAAATAACAACATTTATGTAGATATTTTGTATGTTTTCTACAATTTCAAATATATCGATTTCAATTACAGAATACAAAGTGTACAGTGCTCACTTTATATTTATTTATATTACAAATATTTGCCCTATAAAAATAGTATTTTTCATTTCACCTAATACAAGTACTCTAGGACAATCTCTTTATCACGAAAGTTGAACTTACAAATGTAGAATTATGTACAAAAATAACTCCATTCAAAAATAAAACAATGTAAAATTTTAGAACCTAAAAGTCCACTCAGACATACTTGCTCAGACAAACTAGTTTGATTACATTTTGCAGGAGACAATGTTGCTTGTTTCTTGTTTACAGTGTCACCTGAAAGTGAGAACAGGTGTTCACATGGCACTGTTGTAGCTGGCGTCTCAAGACATTTATGTGCCAGATGTGGTAAAGATTCATATATCCCTTCATGCTTCAAAAATCAGAGGACGTGTGTCCATGCTGATGACAGGTTCTGCTCAACAACGATCTAAAACAGAGTGGACCGATGCATGTTCATTTTCATCATCTGAGTTAGATGCCACCAACGGAAGGCTGATTTTCTTTTTTGGTGGTTCAGGTTCTGTAGTTTCTGCATTTGAGTGTTGCTCTTTTAAGACTTTTGAAAGCATGTTCCATATGTCGTCCCTCTCAGATTTTGGAAGGCACTTCAGTTTCTTAAACCTTGGGTCGAATGCTGTAGCTATTTTTAGAAATCTCACATTGATGCCTTCTTTGCGTTTTGTCAAATATGCTGTGAAAATATTCTTAAAACCAACATGTGCTGGGTCATCATCCAAGATTGCTATAACATGAAATATATGCAGAATGTGGGTACAACACGACAGGAGACATACAATTCTCCCCCCAAGTAGTTCAGTCACAAATTTAATTAACACATTATTTTTTTAATGAACATCATCAGCCTGGAAGCATGTCCTCTGAAATGGTGGCCAAAGCATGAATAAACATACAAATGGTTAGCATATCCTGCACGTAAATACCTTGCAATGCCGGCTACAAAAGTGCCATGCGAATGTCTGTTCTCACTTTCAGGTGACATTGTAAATAAGAAGCAGTCAGCATTATCTCCTGTAAATGTAAACAAACTTGTTTGTCTTAGAGATTGGCTGAACAACAAGTAGGACTGAGTGGACTTGTAGCCTCTAAAATTTTACATTGTTTTTTGTTTTAGAGTGCAGTTATGTAGCAAAAAAAATCTACATTTGTAAGTTACACTTTCACGATAAAAAGATTACACTACATTACTGAAAAATACAATTTCTTTTGTTAATCGTTTTTGCAGTTCAAATATTTGTAATAAAAAACATAGCACTGTACACTGTGTATTCTGTGTTGTAATAGATATCAATATATTTGAAAATGTAGAAAAACATTCAGAATATTTTATCAATTTCACTTGATATTCTATTGTTTAACAGTAATTAATTGTGATCGATTTTGTAATCACTGTTAATTTTTTTTAGTTAATTGCCCTAATAAAGATAGTAAAAAATGCAAAAAGGCCTCAGTTTAACTTTCTATCAAAAACATTTCTAAATTGAACATTTACAGGTACCAGGTAGTTAGCTAGTGTCTGTTAGTATTGGATTTCCACATCTTTATCTTACAGTGTCCACTATAAGAAATCCTTAAAATACCATAAGCACATGCTAGCTGCTCCAGCACCCTTAGGGTTTTACGAAGCTGTGACTCAGAGTGGAGGAAGAGGATAGTTTATATTTGTTTTTGCTATTTAAACTGACCTACCACCTTTCCTTAGCTTTAAATGAGACCAGACATGTGATCTGTTAAAGATTTGTAAGCTTCTTTAAGGCTTTATATCAATTTAAACAGTTTAAACTACATAGAAGCTGAATGGCTGGTCACCAGAGGTTGGGAGAGTGGAGGTTAATATGAGGATGCAGAGAATATCCTTTTCTTTAAAGTAACTAACTGCAACTCTGGTTAATACATAATTTCAATTCTCTTAACTTTGATTTGAAGAAAATCAGTTATGATTTGACAAAAGTTCTTGTCCTCCATGAGGACTATATCAACTTTCAAGTTTTTGCTATACATTTTTATAGAGTGAGGTGCTGAAGGAAATTTTAACCCAGGCTAGTAAGCTAAGATTGAGAGCCAGTTTGGCCCTCGGTGAAACAAGGATTACACCCTGTTACACCTGTGCATCTGCTCTCCACATCACAGATAGCAACACGGGAAGGGAAGCAGTCCACAGAGCCACTACAATCCTGTCATGCTATGCCCTCCCTCCCCCAACACACACACAGGTGGACAAAAGAAGCCCAAAGGGGGGACATCACTGAGGCCCTGTCTCTTTCTCCATTCCTCCCTCCCCGCTCACCCCGCCCCATACATCAGCAAGTATAGCTGTGCTGATGTACTGAGGAGCTTATGCCTTACTGGGAAAAGACCTGGCACAGTTTACTCCCTCCCCAGAACAACAGGGAAACCATTTCCTTTGCAGGCTACTCCAGAGGCAGTCCCCCGTTATCCAGTCAGGGAGCAAAACCAATACTATATGGTTTAAATGACCAGTCACATAGTGCAAATGACTAATAAATTGTGTACGAGACCAACAAACAGCCTGTAAGCTGAAACATGTTCACATAAACTATCTGTCAAATCGTTTCAAATAACTCATATATTAGAAGAAATCAGGAGCCGTTTTTGAACACTGAAAATGGGCTAAATTAATCATATAATTTATTTAATTCATATAATTTGACCAATTCTACTTTTGTCACGGCAACCACAGAAAATTCCGTTCAAAGCTTCATATCTTCTGATATTAATAGTTTAATTTCTTTGAGACTGACAAAAACCCGCCTCTTACATATATGAAAAATAGTAATTTGCTTGTAAAACCAACAGTTATGCTGCATTAACCTTAGAATTGTTGTTTTGTTAGACCAGTACTGTTTCAGCTTTCACCTTTGACAATGAAGCAAAAAGTGTTCAGAGAAACAAAGTCATATGAAAGTTACCCTCTTTAAGTGACTGATGACTGTTTTGAGCTTTCTCATCTCAGTGAATGCAATCACTAGAAGGATTATGATATACAGCTACGTCTTTTGCTGAAGGTTGAGAATAACAAGATGAACCATTGTCAACAGTCAGACAGGTATCCATTATTCTAAAGCTCTAGCCATGCATTCTCTACATTATCATGATTCAGCCTTTACTTTCCCAACAGATTTTTTTTTTCATGATTTTCTCTTAGATCATTCTCCACCCACTGAGCTCCACTTTTCCCCTTGTATTCACCATTACAGACTTTCCTGTGGCACCAATCCAAGTTTTCTTTCCCTGACAATGTTCAGTGACATTTTTGGTGGCTACATGAGTGACATGCTTCCTTCAGCAGCTCTGTTCTCTTTCCACTGCATGCGTTTCTAACTCACTTTGCATTTCCCTGCTTCTAGTTTTAGGTTTCTTCCAATGGGGAAAAGATTTTTCTCAGATAGCCCTATACTCCCTATACACAAGTAGCCCTATACGTCTGACCATATTTCTCAACAATTCTTTCCCTTTCATGTTCCTGACTTCAGGTTCACTGCAGTGACCTAAACCCTCTTCCTCCTCCAAATCTCTCTCTTTTGGAACTACGAACTCTGGCAACTGCCAAATTTCAGCCTTTCAACCTGACATCTACCATTTTTTTCTTAGGATACTTTCCAAGCTTTGCTCTGCAGCCCCGAAATCATCTTTTGCTGATAGCTTCACTTCCAAGGACTATGCATTCTCCCAACCAGGCTTCTCTCAGAAAACTCTGACAATTTTGCATATTTCCCCCAGAGCTCACTGTGTACCATTTTTGCTGCCAAGTACACCCATCCCCCAGTTCTGGGCTCACAGTGCCTGAAAATCTGTTCAAAGAAACTTATTATTCAAAGAGCAAAACACATATTCTTTAACATGTTTGATTACTAGACTTGGAAATGCAGGACTGTATCTCACTTATATCAGTTTCCCCTATTATTTTTTTGTGCTTTGTTAGCTGATAAAAACACCTGATCTTTTATGGGAATAAATTCATCTGTGGAATTAGTGAGTGCAACTCTGTTGACTTCAGTGCTATGGTGTCTACCTAGGCCATTGGTGAATTTGGTCCCTGATTTATGTATTCCAAGACCAGAAGGGAACGATTGTGAAATAATTCCTAGATCACATTTTTGAAAAACATCCAATATTGATTTAAAAATTGTCAGTGGTGGAGAATCCACCACAACCCAATGGTTAATTACTCTCACCATTAATAACTTACACCTTATTTCCAGTCCGAATTTGTCTAGCTTCAATGTCCAGACGTTAGATTGTGTTATGCCTTTCTCTGCTAGACTGAGGAGTTCATTATTACATATTTGTTCCCCATGTAGGTACTTACTGACTGCAATCAAGTCACCCCTCAACCTTCTCTTTGTTAGGCTAAAGAGATTGTGCTCCTTGACTCTATCATTATAAGGTGTGTTTTCTAATCCTTTAAACATTGTTGTGACTCTTTTCTGAACCTCCCCCTCCCCCAATTTATCAACATCCTGGGCACAATATTCCAACAGCATTGGCTTCACTGCCTAATACGAAGTAAAATAACTTATCTGCTCTTACTCAAGAGTTCCTTGTTTACACATCCCGGGAACGCATTAGTCCTTTTGGCCACAGCATCGTTCTGGGCCCTCATGTTCAGCTGATTATCCACTATAACCCTCACATCTTTTTCAGAGTCACTGCTTCCCAGATTAGAGTCCCCATCCTGTTAGAGTGGTCTTCATTCTTTTTTTCCTAAATCTTTACATTTAGCCATATTGTTTGCTTGCGCCCAGTTTGCCAAGCAAACCAGATCACTCTGAGTCAGTGACTGGCCTTTTTCATTTTTTACCACTCCTCCAATTTTTGTGTCATCTGCAAACTTTAACAGTGATGATTTTATGTTTTCTTCCAAATCATTGATAAAAATGTTAAATAGTGTAGAGTCAAGAAATGATCCCTAGGGGACTCTGCGGGAAATACACCTGCTTGGTTATGAGTCCCTATTTACAACAAATGTTGATCAATTCACCAATTTTTAATCCATTTAATGTGTCTCATATTAATTTTGTATCATTCTAGTTTTTTAATCAAAATGTTATGCGGTAACAAGTCAAACACCTTACAGAAGCCTAAATATATTATATCAATATTATTTTATTTAATAACCAAATACATAATCTCATCTGAAAAGATACCAGATTCGTTCTTTAATTCATTTAAATCTTTATTAATCAAGTCCCATATCAGCCACTCCATTATATTGCCTAGGATTGATGTCAGGCTGACAGGTCTACAATTATCTGGGTCATCCCATTTTTCCTTTTAAAAAATTGGTACAACACAACTTTCTTCCAATCTTCTGAAACTTCTCTAGTGCTCTGAGACTTATTGAAAATCAATATTAACAGTCAGTGGGTTTCTCAGCCAGCACTTTAAAAACTCCTGGATGCGAATTTTTTGGACTTGCTGAGTTAAAAACTTTAACTTTAGTAGCTTCTTTTTAATTTTCCCCAGAGGTATTAGTGGAATGGAAAGTGTATTATCAGCATAAGATGAGACAGTACCATCTGTTTTTCCTCAAATACAAATATAGTACAGAAATATTTATTGAACACTTCTGCCTTTTCTTCATTATTACTTTTTTTCCTAATATATTTTAAAAACTTTTTTTATTGTCCTTTACTCAGCTCGCCATAGATTTCTCCTTGTGTCCCTTTGCTTCTCCTATCAGTATTCTCCATTTCCTAACCTGTGATTTATATTTGTTACTATGAACTTCTTTTCTTCCATTTGTTTTATCTATCTATCTATCCCTATTTGTGTGTGTGTAAATAAATAAGTGTGTGTGTGTGTGTGTGTTTTACAGCTGCTTTTTCTTCCCCTCTAAACTTGGTCATTTTTTTTTAACCAGTATGGCTTGATTGTGTCGCTTTTTGGGCATCTAGTAAGGTGTCCTTAAATGATTCCCAATTATCATTTACATTTTTCTGATTATATTCTTCCTCCTAACTAATTTGGCTCATAATTGTTTTCAGCTTTGTGAAATTGGCCCTATTTAAAGCACCAGCTATATATATATTACTGGTCTGGACTTTATTGACCTTGGATATTATAAATGTGATCAAGTCGTGACCACTTGTACCTAAGCTACTATTAATTTTTGCGTCTGTGATCAGTTTATCTTTATCTGTTAGCAAAAGGTCTAATAAAGAATTCCATTGTGTTGGCTGCCGTACTTTTTGATTTAGGAAATTGTCATATGTAATTTTTAAAAATTCCAAGGATGTTTTAGTACTGGCAGCATGAGATCTCCAGCATATGGCAGTCTAATTGAAATCCCCCATGATCACACAGGTTTTTTTCCTATACCTGGGGTATAGATGTGCAAGGAGGTGGTCATTCTTTTCTCAGTGTGATTTCCTCGTCTTTTGCAGACCCCAACTAATATCCCACTTTGTGTTTTATCTGTTAGGACAATGACCCATGAGCATCATTTTCTTCTAAGTTATCAGTCACTTAAAAACAGGTAATGCCATTTTTGAGTTAAGGTTGTCAGTATGCATGATAATGTGGGTAAGATATTTTAGATGTCTGTTCTGTGAAGCTATTTCAACTTTGTAATTTTTTTTTTAAAGTTCTAATCTGCTTGCTGTAGAAGTGTTTGTTTTAGGACAGACTTTATGGGGAAAACATGCTTGCTGTTCATATAGTTTTATGCACATTATGAAAGCCTGACTCTAGATTGGAAAGAAGGTCCTCCTTCTGAATGGACATTAGCTCAATCATATTTTGTCTAAATTGTAGATATAGCTCCCACCAAACAATAAATAACACAAGCAAAATTCTGTGTGTGTAAACTATGCATATTGTTTGTTTGCTTACATTTTGCCTGAGAGAAGTAATAAGCTGCCTTGACTAGCTGGAGAGTTCACCTGGTATGGGGTAAAAAGATTAAAGGTCTGTCCTTTTGAAAAAGACAAACTGAGAAGCTGTAGCACAAAGAGAATTTGTCTTCAAACAAGTGTAAGTTCCTTCCCATCTTTATACACGTGTTCATACTCCATCAAAGATTTCTATTAGTAATTTTGGTATGGTCAGTTCTCAAGGCCTTTAAGATCATAGATTATTAGGGTTGGAAGGGACCTCAAGAGATCATCTAGTCCAACCCCCTGCTCAAAGCAGGACCAATCCCCAAATGGCCCCTCAAGGATTGAACTCACAACCCTGGGTTTAGCAGGCCAATGCTCAAACCACTGAGCTATCCCTCCCGCCCCCTGGGGCTTTAGTGTCTCTTCCGCAAACCTCTTGGTTTGCTTGAAAATTGTTTTTCTGGTGTTAGCTAAGAAGTAGATATAAGGTTAGACCTGCATTTTAACTATGAGCCTGCTGGTTATTATGAAACTTTGAGAAACCTGCTACATGAATATCAATGAATTTAAAAAAAAAAGCAAATATAAAAATGATTATTTTATGCTCAGAAATTTAGAGTGACAGTCTATGTGTACACTGAATATCTGTTTTAGGTACTTATGTGTCCCTCATTGCCATAGTCTTTGAGCTCCTCACAATCTTTAATATATTTTATCCTCACAACACCCCTGTGAACTAAGGAAGTGTTGTTATCCCCATTTTACAGATGGGAAACTAAGGCACAGATAGACTAAGTGACCTGCCCAGCATCACATAGGAAGCCTATGACTGAGCAGGGATTGAGCCAGGGTCTTCTAAGTCCTAGGCTATCCAAGTGGTTAGGATGCCAGCCATTGGACTCTCCTTCCTCTCTGTTGAAAGAAACCTGAAACAGATTTTTTACAAGTCCAGTTGAAGGTAATGGATCTGATTTATCACTGCTTTACTCCAGTTTTACGCTGGTATGGCTCCACTGAAACATTAGGATTAAACCAAATTAACACAAACTAGCCCCAAATAACAAAGAAGTCAACAATGTTCTTTGAGTGCTGGTCCCTATGTGTATTCCATGCATGGGTACGCATGTGCACCATGCACCCAAGTCTGGAAATTCTTACAAGCTGTGTCTTGGCCCACACATGCATACCATCCTTGTGCTCCTGACCAAGGGTATTAGAGACAGTGTGGGATGATGCTTCCCCAGTTCCTTCTTAATAGCTGCAAGGCCTGAGTTGAAACCCTGTGTCCTGTCTTCTTTCATCTCTTTGTAAAACCTGTAAATAGATTTGTATATAGTTTTATTCTTCTTAGCCTATTAGAACAGTTAGTAGAGTTTGTTTTTTTCCCTGGCTGGGGATTCCCTCCCCATGGTCTGGGACTGTGCCCAGAGTCCTGGTCTTCAAGAATTGTGTCTCTTGCTCTCGTTTCTTCTTCTTCAGCAATGAGCATCAATGCTTCCTCTGCTGTGTGAGTAAGACTCATATATCCGCAAAGTGCAGTATTTATGGTTCATTTCCACCGAGAACCTGAGAAGACCATGAACTTCACCTTAGGAAACACCTGATGGAGAAGGCTATGACCCCTCAGGGTGACCCCTCTGTCCATTGGCCCCATCAGATGAGCAGTGCCCCACCTAGGATGTGCTTAGGAGCAGAGTTTACAATACCTAAGCCCAAAGACTCTTTCTCCATGGCTTCCTGAGAGAGTACTGGGCACTCTCATGGTTGAAAGGATAGATACCCTTGAGGTTAGGTGAGTTTTTGTGCATGCATCCTAAGGAACCAGTTCCACTGAAAACCCCCAGACTAGAGGGTAATGCATTCAGAAAGAAAGATCCTCCGGTTCTGTTGGTGACCCCATCACCGAAGCTTAAGGACCGACATCCACTGGTTCCATATACAATTGCGGGTCTGAACTCACTGTCAGTACTGCCTTGTTGATTCTAGGGCTACACCATCTCCAGGGATGTGCTGGTATCATCAATCCTGATTGCTGAAACCTCACAGACACCACGATGTATGGAGACTTACAAAACACTAGAGGATATATTCCTCCCTTATCCACAGTCTCCCCTCCTTTCCCTCCTTAGAGATGTTACTACACTGGAGGAGGATTCTACTTCCATGTCCCAGGAACTGTCTCATCTCCAACCATGAGACAGGAGTGCTCTGGTACTAATGACCCCACCATTACCAGAGCAGTTTTCCTACGGACCACTGGTACCCAGTGCCGTGCCAGCTGTCCCCTCTTGCTAGCCTTATTAGAGACTGTACCGCTCCTTTTCTCACAACCAATCAGATCCATCAGTGTATGAAGAGCAAGATATTGATCCAGATCCATAAGTAATGAAGGTTCAGACAGGAATATCATTGATACTGGACTCTGTTTCCACAAAGCTTTCCTCCCATAGATAATAAGCAACCTGATTGCGTGGATTTCCTGCAGACCAAGAACTACAGTGCTAATATGTTGGACTGCATTAATTAGGAGCATTGCTAGCAGATCGAAGGAAGTGATCATTCCCCTCTATTCAGCACTGATGAGGCCACATCTGGAGTAGTGTGTCTAGTTTTGGGCTCCCCATCACAGAAAGGATGTGGACAAATAGAGAGTCCAGCAGAGGGCAATGAAAATGATTAGGGGACTGGGGCACGTGACTTATGAGGAGAGGCTGAGGGAACTGGGCTTGTTTAGTCTGCAGAAAAGAAGAGTGGGGGATGGGATTTGATAGCAGCCTTCAAATACCTGAAGAGGGGTTCCAAAGAGAATGGAGCTAGACTGTTCTCAGTAGTGGCAGATGACAGAACAAGGAGCAATGGTCTCAAGTTGCAGTGGGGGAGGCCTAGGTTGGATATTAGGAAAAAACTATTTCACGAGGAGGATGGTGAAGCACTGGAATGGGTTACCTAGGGAGGTGGTGGAATCTCCATCCTTAGAGGCTTTTAAGGCCCGGCTTGACAAAACCCTGGCTGGGATGATTTAGTTGGTGTTGGTCCTGCTTTGAGCAGGGGGTTGGACTAGATAACCTCCCGAGGTCTCTTTCAACCCTAATCTATGATTCTATGAATGTGCCTTTCACTATTGGGCCATATGGCCACATGCACTTATGTGACACTGTTTGCCAGGTTTCACCTACAAAGCTTACACACCTGGCTCTGCTTGGTCTACTTACCAGAAAAGGAGCACATCAACTCCAAGGTGACCATTCCCACCAGAATCATTGCCTTCTTCACCTAGTGGTCAAACCCCAGAAAGGTGACAGTGAGCAACCCCTTCAATACTCTGCTTTGGATCCTATTGAATTTGTGGTTAGAACAGGAACTGGAGAGGCATCAGCCCACTCTGTCACTTGTATCCTCGTTTGGGAGCATGAGGAGATCTAATGTATATGTGTTTGTAAGAATTTCTGGACTCAGCGGTATGGTGTACATGCATACTAACATACTATCCCACTCCTGTTTTCTCTCACTGAAACCTGGTTCCCTGCTTCTCTCACTGCTTCTACAACCCCTGTGTCTTACTGTAGATTTTCAATCTCACAAACTCCCTGCCTTGAATTATCCCCATGGACTTCTCTCTCTCTCATTATTGCTACTTCCAACCTCTTTCTTCCCTCCTCACTCCTCCTCCTCCTCCGAACTGCTCTCCATTAGTGGGTGATCTGACTTGAAACCATGACTTTGACTTTCAGCTCTATCAATGATGCCAGCCTTCATTGTTCATTAGTCCAGTTTTCACTCAACCTTTCATGCTTTCTCTCATGCTGCCCGATATGCATGGGAGATGTTCCCCATAAAAATCTGTAAAGCCACTATATTGTCCTCCCACAGAACCCTCCTTAAAACTGGCCTCTCTGTGGTGCCTACAAAATACTCAACGGAAGCTAGTCAGTGGGTGTGCTGACACTGCTGTTTATTATACTAACATGATCATTTTGCTGTGGCCTTCTCTCTTACCCCTTCCCACCACATATTTGAGGTCTCTATTTATTTCATGTGTGTACTATGCCAAGTCCATTGGAACCCTGGTCCCTTTTGGGGGGGCATCCAGGCGCTGCAATAGAACTATTAATTGATAATAACTGCATATTTGACTGAATTTTGAGCATTGTAAAGTAGCTGGAAGACAACGGTGTTATTAACCATTTGTGCAACTCCAAAAAGGCTACAGGTCACTGATTCCTGATTTGTCATCTGGGCTGCGGACTGGTGTAGTTGTCCAAGGCTGACAAACAGATATAAGTTTATTCAGAAGTTCCTGTTTCCTCCAGAAAGGTAGCCTCTGCTCCAGAGGTAAGATTTTTGATAGTACATACCCCCACAGATGTTACTAAGAAGTATCAATAACCTCCACAAAGGTATACATATCCTAGGGGTAGGCAAACTTTTTGGCCCAAAGGCCACATCTGGGTATGGAAATTGTACAGCTGGCCATGAATGCTCACGAAATTGGGATTGGGGTGCAGGAGCGAGTGAGGTCTCCAGCTGGGGATGCGGGCTCTGGGGTGGGGCTGTGGATGAGGGGTTTGGGGTGCAAGAGGGGACACTGGACTGAGATTGAGGGGTTCGGAGGGTGGGAAGGGGGATCAGGGCTGGGGCAGTAGGTTGGGGCCTGGGAGGGGGGGGTCAGCGGTGCAGGCTCCGGATGGCACTTACCTCAAGCAGCTCCTAGAAGCAGATGGCATGTTCCACTGCAGCTCCTATGCGGAGGCGTGGCCAGGTGGCTCTACGCATTGCCCTGTCTGCAGACGCCAGCCCCTGCAGCTCCCATTGGCTGTGGTTCCCGGCAAATGGGAGCTGCAGAGGCGGTGCTTGGAGCAGGGGCAGCGTGCGAAGCCCCCAGCTGCACGTATGCGTAGGAGCTGGAGGGGGGACAGGCCAGCTGCTTATGGGAATTGCATGGAACCACGGCATGCATGGAGCAGGGCAAGCCCCCGACCCCACTCCCTAGGTGGAGTGCTGGAGCGGGGCAAGCCCCAGACTCTGCTCCCCAGTGGGAGCTTGACAGCTGGATTAAAATGTCTGATGGGTTGGATGCAGGCCATAGTTTGCCCACCCCTGAGTTACGCAGTGATTAAAGAAGATTGAAGCAGCAGGGAATGGTCTCACTGCACTAGCCAAAGAGGAGGGAGAGGCTGTGGGTGAGCACAGGGAAAAGTGCATAGTGGAGAAGCTTTACTTTTCAGTCACTATATCCACTGCATGGGTGTGTGTACTACTTTTTGTTATGTATTTTGCCGACGTCTGTTGTGGAGCCACCAGGGTGACTATTTTTCTTGCTGAAACAGTGAAATAAATCAGATTTTCTCCTACATTCTCCTTGTAGGTTATATTTAATTTTTTATTAGATTAAACACGCTACTCAGTGGATCAGTATAAAAGTAACATTTACATACTAGTCGAACATCGATATGATGATGCCTGACATACCATAGAGAAAAAAAAAAGACTTGTCTAGTTTGTTCATAACCATATAGGCAAAATTCCAAAACTAGCAACATTACAGATTTTGATTCAAGTTGGCTAGTACAGACTACAGTGTTGGACCTAAACTGAAAGAGAGGGAACATAGGAGCGAGATCTCTCATTTTGGCTAGAGAACTTGAGCAGCCAGTGGTAGCTGATTTATTTTAGTTCATTAGCAAATTGTACTTAACTAGTTTTTTTTAATTACCATGGCTGTTGCGTTTGTTACTTATATCTATTGTATGTAACAAGATGTAACTAGATTTATGGCTTGACTGGTGGCTTTTTTTTACCTTATATGGTAGTTAAAACTTCTATTTCCTTTTCATGAATTCAAAGATTTCTTTGTATAATAGGTCTAATATAAGTTTTCACCATTCTGATATATCTATCAAAATGATATTTCATTCATGGTTGTAGCTGATTGTTTACACTCAATACTATATTAAGGTTTATGTGTTATTTCCTCCTGCTGTCAAGAGAAGTGGTCTTTTGGCAACTAATGCAAATTATCTGTTTACCAGTCGCAGTATATCTCACATTTACATATTGATTAGGAGGTACCCGATTAAGAAAGTTCCCTTTACAAAATCAGAGATTTCTGGGTGTGAATACATACACAGTATTAGATATGAAAAAGTACCATAATAATGCAAACTGTCCTCACTCTTTGAATGTGGCAGTATAGGTCTAGAAGTGTACATGTGTTCCTAAGAGAAGAAGCTGTCTGTTCAGGACTCAATCTCTTCTCACTGATAAATGATTAGGGTGACCAGATGTTAAGGGGAAAATATCGGGACTGCCGCAGGGGGGGCTCTTTTTTTTTTTTTTTTTACACTCACTTATCCGGGAGTTCGGCAGCAATTCAGTGGAGAGCCCTTCAGTCATGGATTGTCTTCAGCGGTATTTTGGCAGGGTGTAATAAACTTTGCCGCCAAAGACAAAAGCACCCACCGCCGAAATACCACCAAAGACTCTCCAGGACTGAAGGACTCTCCGCCGAAGACCAGGAAACAAAATATCAGGACAAATGACATCCCGATCGTACTCTGGTTGGGACGCAGGCCAAACTCCTCAAAATCGGGACATCTGGTCACTCTATAAATGATGCATTTTTAAACGTTAAAATTGTGTTTACATTTGTACGTTAGTTTTATTTTATATATATTTAATTATGTTTAATAACCAAAATGAACAGCAATTTAAGCGCTGAATATTGCAACTTTGCTTCCTTTAAAAAAAAATTAGTAACAAAATCACATCTTCGTAGGAAGATGAACTACATTGGGTCATAATGCCAATTATTACATAGATGATGTAATAGGATTTAAGGTTGTAGATTGTTAAAAGTAATTTAATTGTGCTTACCTCTATTTGTATTAGCTAAAGGGACCATTTTTTGCCACATTTATCAATCCTTTTATCCTTTCACTTCCATAAATGCATATTGCGACTCACTGCAAGAGGTAACTGAGTGAGCTGTACAGTGATAAATTTTTCTTGTTAGGAGAAATTACATCCACTAACTTGAGCTACTTCAGCATGAAATTGAAAAAGAATCATTTTGTCTTAATTTACACTCTTGATTCAATGAAAAAAATGTGGATTAGTCCAACAAAACTACACAGGCATTGCTTGAAAAACTAAAGGTAAACTAAATTGGCATTGCTAGAAGTTCATCAAATCATATAACACATTAATTTATTAAATAGACTTTAAATCAGGCTGTAAAGGTTAGTTATTGTGAACCACTTAAAATATATATACATCTTGGTCTTTCAGTTCCGTTTACTCTCTCAGTTACATCTTTATCAACAGTAGTCTGCATTTTTCATTTCTCACCTAAGCCGTGCACATCGTTCCTTAATCAAAATCACTGGGATAGTGCTGCGGTTCACTAGCCTTAGGAGCTGCTATTTGCCTTGAATAAATTACATGAAAACATGTTGATTGATAGATGTTGCATGTCAGAAAAGAAGATAACTGTATCTTCTTCAGCTTACTAAAAGGTCATGCACACAGCATAATAGGAACAGCCACAGACAACTTTGAGATAAAGTGTATCACGAAGAGGTGTGCAATCTCATAACCAGTGAAACATGGACTACAAGCCATTGTCTTTTCAAATAGAAATGATTTATCCGCTTACATTTAAGCTGTTAAGATGAAAAACAATATTTCTTCCTATATATTGCAAGTATATTTTCAAATACTTAAAATATTCTGATTAGTAATATTTTGAATTTTCCCATTGTGACATCCTGTAAGCATTGTTACATATAGAGGAAGGGGAACA
Organism: Chelonoidis abingdonii; assembly: GCF_003597395.2. NCBI lineage: Eukaryota > Metazoa > Chordata > Testudines > Testudinidae > Chelonoidis > Chelonoidis abingdonii. The sequence continues at coordinate 51,709,351 of NC_133769.1, read as the reverse complement.
AACAAAAAAGAAAACTGCAATTTAGTAGCAAAAAATTCAACTTTGCATTTTAAAGAGCATTTACAAGCTGTGAAATAATATTTAACAAACTTTTTGTTTTGCTTTTCATAATGTTGCAATCTATGGGTATATACTCATACTGAAGAGTATGTAACGTAATGAAGATGGAAATGTTTTAGATTCTATGTGGAGTTTTGGAGAAGAGTTAATTTTCTTGTTTAAACTAGCATTCCCTTTCTCCTCCCAGGTTGCATAAAATGGTCACTTTTTCCTAAGGGTTTCCTCTCATTAATTGTATATTTGTTGGAAACAGAAAGGCAAAAGTCCAAGGCAAGTTGCTTTTCCTTGATTTCCAGTTTTTTACACACATTCCATTATTTTGGATCTATGTGATGTGAAAATAAAGAGAAAATATTAAAATTGTGAGAACTAAGTGCAAGCAGTCCGTAGGTTTTGTTTGGTCCGGGTTTTTTATCATGTGAATGTGGGACTTGTAGTTTAGATACATGTAATGCACATTGATTTGGTCTTTTCAGATGAATATTTAAATACTGTATAAGGTCCTTCTCCTTTACTTTGTTAATATACACATTGGTTCCTTACTATAAACACTTGAATTATTTTATATATGTGCAGTAATCCTGCTTATTTTGAGCAGCTAGTACAAAAACAGAAAAACCTGACATTGTTTAAAAAATTTGGCTTTTAAAATGGGATGGAGTGTTTTAGGTAGAACAAAGCTGGCGGGGCTCTTATCTAACCCAAATTACTTTGTTCTCCAACAGAGCTGCCAAGCTGTCAAACTGTCCAGCTTTAGCATATAACAAAGATTCTGTTGTATGGTAAAGATATTCATAACAATTTTTATGGAAGGCTGAAAGTGTATAAGTTCACAGTTGTAGCGATAACAGGGCACTTTGCACTGTTTGGCTTGTTTATCTTGGCATAGATCCCCAAAGTGGAGACTGACAGAGTCATGCAGAAATCTGGTATTTGAGCTGAAATTTACACACTTCAAGTGATGAACTAAACAGGCTGGTGTTTTCTTTTTCTTACTCAAAAAGTGCAAGGTTGCACAATACAGACGGTTTTCATCTTTTCCCATAAATGCACAGATTCCTGGGATATAAATGACTGAATTCATCACCAATTCATCAGGGACACTGAGCTATGCAGTTCTGTTTACAGTGGCAGAAAGTTAATATAAATTTTCATCAGAAGGGGAAGTTTACACATATGATTCTATTTGTCCTTCATTATTAGCACCTGAGTCTAGGCTGGAACGCATAATTGTCTACAGGCACAGGCCAAATAGATGCAAGGGAAAGGCAAATAAGCACACCAAAAATAATTTTATGGTTGTCTGTTACAATTCTCTCAGTGGGATTCTTAATCTAGAAAATCAATAAACAACAGGAGTGAAACTCTTTTCCTCTGCTCAAGCATGGCACTGGCAGACGTAACACACTGAAAGCCATTGTGCCCTGTTTTATTTTTTTGTATTTTACTATATTCTGGCAGAGAACTTTACTGGGGTCATTTCTACTGGATCCAGAAGCATACTATTTGTCCTATTAATATTATACATTTTACACTTTAAAAAACCTCATATTTGGAACTCGATATGTTAAGAATATACTACCTTTTGTTACTTTACTCACAGAAGTTGCAGTTTCAAAGTATTTTTATCTAACAAGGCTTATCAGTTTTTAGCATGTACAATCTTAGCATATTTATGTACATGGAATAAAATGAAAAGACAGCTCCGCTGAAGTTCAGTATTAAACAGGGCTGCCCAGAGGATTTAGGGGGCCTAGGGCAAAGCAATTTTGGGGGTCCCTTCTGTAAAAAAAAAAAAAAAAAAAAAAAAGTTGCAGTACTATAGAATACTATATTCTTGTGGGGGCCCCTGTGGGGCCCAGGGCCTGGGGCAAATTGCCCCACTTGCCCCCCTCCCTCGGCGGCCCTGGTATTAGAGAGATAATCATAAATGCTAGGGTAAGCTGATTCAGATATACAGGCAGAACTTTTTCCTTTCCATGCCCAGTGTCTGGGTAGTAAGGCATATATTTTTACTTGAGATCACTGAGTTTGTTTGAAGCATGTATAATGCCCACTCCAGAATTATTGAAATGCTGCAGAGAGACAAGTCCAAATTCAGAGGTGATATGTAAGGTGGTATGAATTAGACTCTCTTACATACACTTAGACACATCTGGCCTCATTAGCCATTTCCCTGCACCTTGTGTTGTCATTTACACTTGGATAAAGAAATTGCAAAACTCTATCATTCTAGTTTGGTTTTACATTCATTTTACACAGTTGTAAATGACTATACAAGATACAAAGCAGTAGAGAATTGGGTCTCAATATGCTCAGATACTCATAAACTCACTTATATTCCATTAGACTGATGTGTAAAGGAGATTAAGTTAATGTAACTTTCTGGGGAACCAGAAGAAGATGTAAATGAAATTGAGGGTGGTTTACTTTAATTTATATCACCTTACACTCTTAATTTCTTTTTCTTCTTTCTTTTCTTCTGCCCCACTATGTGAGTTACCTCATTAATTCCTATACACTTTAGTGGGCTAAACTCAAAAGTGATGTGAAACGAGAGGTGTTTCTTGCACCCTGGAAAGTGGATGTGAATCTAAGGGGGAAAAAAGAGTCTGGAATGAGTCTAAATCTGTGAAGCTCAGAGGGTCGGGGAGGGAACTGAGGAAAGGAATAGTGTTTTCTGTTGTGAACTAATCCAGATGCACAGAACATCAATGACAGAGCGCATGATACAATATAATTCTATCATTGAGATAAAATTTCTCCTGGAGAAACAGCCTATCAGATATTAGCAGATTTTTTATTGACAAAATAGATTCAATATATTTTCTCCAACGAAATAATTGAAATCACATTATTTATGCAATAAAATAATTTGAAAAATTGTGTAGTCTATGTGCTGAGTAGTCACTTTTTAAGCTTGACTATTGAAAACATCACTATGCAAAATATCAGATGGATACAGTCCAGATTCAAGACTGTTACTGCCAAATCATTCTTTAAAAAGCAATTTGTTATTTAGCTAGAGAACAGCAAATAATGCCTAAAACTACTAGAAAATTTTAGTGTTTTATTTCTAACCTCATAAAACACAAGAAGAAAACAAAGGTACATTTGATCCATAATATGGTGCCAGTCTTGACTGGGAGCTTTTGGGCATGACTTTAATATGGGGTTGCCAACTTTGTAATATTTAAAAAACAGACACTCCAGGAGGAGTGCCAAAACCTCCCTGGCCCCACCTCTTCCCCTGAGGCCTCACCTGAGGCCCTGTCTTTTCCCCCTGAGGCCCAACCCCGATCCGCCTCTTCCCCTCATGCCCCTGCCTCTTCCCTCTCGCTTTCCCTGAGGCCCCACCCCGACCCACCTCTTTCCCCTGGCCCTACCCCCATTCACTCCTCTTTCTCTCCTCTCAAATCACTTGCTGCTTTGCCCCCTCCCACCTCATCCCCTCTGCCCAAGTTTGGAGGGACTTGCCTGCGGAGTCAGGGCTGGGATAGGAGGCGGCCCAGGTTGAGTAGGGGCTGGCACAGGTGATGACCCAGTACCTCCCTGCCTCCCCTACCCTCACTAACCAGACTTTGGGTGTTCAGTCAATAGATCTCATCGGCCACTATTGGGTCCCCTGTTGGACCAGACTTTCCAGTCGAAAACCAGGCACCTGACTTCCCTACTCTAATAATAAAAATCCCTTAGCACAATATGAGACACCTTGTTAACAGTCTCTGTTTAATTTAATGAGCAACTATCCTCTTTTTGATAACTGCAGTGTCTGTCTGTAGGGCCTTCCTCCTACCTTCCATTCTACTGCAGCCCTCTCTCTATCCACCATGGCCTTTAGGACTTACGTAGTAAAACTTAGAAGGTCAGGGGCCTTCTTCAGTGACTTAAGGGGTTCAGGGCTTAAGCGTATACCGTTTTGAAGTCCCATTTCTCACACTTAGGCCACTCAGCATCAAGAGTGCCTATCTGCTAGCTCCAGCATCCTCCACATGGCTGTTAAGATGAAAAAAATGCTTCAAAGCAGAGATTCCTTTATTTATTAGGCCCTTTACCCTGCCACTTCTGGGGGTCTTTCCTAAATGCTGCAGTCTAGCTTTTACTAAGATTAAGCAACTCTTTCCAGCTGATTCATACTTCATTCTTCTTCCTGAGACCTCTGGTCCCTCCTAGGAACGAGGATGGTCTATGGAATTTCCATTGACCTTCAGATGGTCCCTCACCTCTCCATCTTCAGCCTGAGTATGTAACATAGGACAAGTATTAATTTGCCATCTTGGGGCCATCTTGCCTTTCTGGCTTATTCTTTCTCTTCTTCTGTCCTGTGAGTGAGTTTACCAGCTCTCTCTCTCTCTGTCACACACACACCCCTTGGGTCAGTGCAGGTACACAACCCATCTTAAACACCTGGAGTTAGCCAAGCACTCTAAAATGTTCCTTAAAGTAAAAAATCAGTTCTAAAAGGCCAAGTGTTAAATCTAAAATATCCAGTAACTCCAAGAATATCATCAGTTGCTCCTCAGTGAATGGTGACCTGACTTACTCTGAGAATACAGGCACGCTTTTTTGGTAAACATGAATTATTACAATTTATCGACAAAGCTATCCAGATTAGGAATATCCAAAAACAGAATGAAAAGTCAGGTTCTAAAGAAATACATAAAATTCATTTTATGGGTTTTCTATTTTAGAGTCCCCGGAGAAAATAGTGGCTGCCATATGGCTTCACCCTGAAATGAAAAAAATCAGTCAGTAGGATCTATCATAAATTATATAAGGCCTCTAAAGGCAAACTATAAAACTTTCTTCAGTTCTCAGAGTTGATGCTTCTGTCTCTTAATCTGTTTAAAAAAACCTGTTCTCTCTGTGGAGATCAGTGCGATCATTTTATACGCATGATTTTCTGAAAAGTATCAGATGAAAGAGGTGCAGACTGAATAACTCTGTATTATATAAGTTAAGCCTCTTTATAATTATTGATTAGTTGAATTTATTGTTTTGGGGCAATTTGGGCAGCAATTGTAATTTGTTCTGAGTTTTTGCAATTGTGCAAGTGTCTGTCTTCATCCCAGGTGCTTTTCTTAAAAATCAAATATATATATATCTATATATATATATATATGCAAACAAAAGATTCTATGGATAACCATATTAATTTTGCTCTTTAAAGGAAGGCTCAGAATCAAATTTAGAACTGACAAAGATGGCACAATCCCATTCAGGTCTATTCAGTTGCTACCACTATGCTTACAATAATTTTTTGGCCCATCTAGTCTTCTCCTAGGCCTGAAGGTTTCCATGAGTGGTGTTTTCCCAACCCATGCCTCTCTTGAGAGGATAAAAAAGCATTTTTTTGAGAGAAAATGAAGAAAAACCTTACAAAGCTTGCCTTCTTTCTTATTTATGTATGATGCGTTGTGTTACATTACTCAGCTCATATTTCAGTCTTTTTTCATTTTCATAATGGCCAGAAGAAAACATTGGTTGTGATCTTGATACCTGACCAAAACTCATCAGATCCACGTTTCTATTGCAGCTTCTTGGTGATCCTTTGAGCAAGACCGTAAATGATTGATGCAACTTCTCCAATTCTGTTAAGATATCAAAAGAGAGGAGATATACCAGCATATACAATTCATAAGGCGAGTCTTCTTTCTGGAGGCAGAATAGTGTTTTAATTACTTTCAGACCACCAGTTCTTAAAGATACCTCTCCATCTGGCAACAAAGTAGACCAAAATCATCATCCTAATCTATTTGGGCCACAACACAAATCATGTTTGTTGTCTCAGATTCTTTCTTTCTTTCTTTCTTTCTTATGATAACATATTACAATGAGTTTTTTGTTCCTCCCTCTTCTCTACATGATATGGTATGATTATTTTCTCTGTATTATTTGTGCCAAGCTATGCCCTAATCCAGAATCTGCACTTACTGAAGTACGTCTAGGAGAGCCATCCTAGCTACATCCAGGACTATCCAGCCTCAGCCACTCCCACTACAACTGTTTCATTCAGGAGATATACTCTCATATTGAGAGCTTGACTGCTGTCATTGAAGAAGTTCCATGTGGGACTTCCAGTGATCTATAGATTTAAAGAAGGCTTTTCTCCAAGCATGGAAATAAAAAAAAAAAAATTTCCTGCTTCCTTATATGCTCCAGTCCCCTCCAACATATGGTTTTACCTACGAGCATCTTGTCTATGGTTACGTCTTTTCCAAGCTGCTAGTGATTTCATAATATATTAGGGAAAACATCTTTGGAGAAGGTGCAGACTAAAGTTTTGCATGTAATGGAGGTTCTTCGAGTACATGGGTTTGTCACCAATCTACAAAAGAACTTTCTCATTCTTTCGTGAATATTCTACGTGACTAAAATCAGTTCCTCACTAGTTGCTCACTCATCTCAGAAAATACATATCGGGGATCATGTCAATTATCCACCATTAATCATATTAAATCCTCACATTTTAGATCACATGGGTCTTACATTTGGGTCTTAATCTATTTACAGTATGTATCCAATTGGCTGCTATTGAGAGGAAATGAGATTTAAAATTTGGAATGTGGGAAGGGGTGCTTTCTGTGTTTTGTTTGGGCATTGAATATTTTTATTCTGTTATCATATAAGAAAAGTCAAGCTAAAGATTTATTTGTAAATTGTCCACTTCACAACCTGTATTCTATAAATTGTTGGACCTAAATCACTAGGGTGAAATGTTATGACTTGTATTATGCAGTAGTTCAGACTAGACAATCATAACCTTAAATTCCATATCTCTTCAGCTCAATTATACTACAACTTGAAACATTTAAGAGTAATTGGCAATACAAATTCATTAGAGATGTTTTCAAAATTACAATAGTATTGTGAAAATTTTAAATCACCATTAAGAATATATGATGATTACAATGCAAATTAAGCAATGAGACATTACAGGAGATGTGGTCTGAGTACAAATCTGGAAGCCATGAACCTCCAGCTCTGACATCTGCCTATTGTGCAGCATTTAACCTCAGAAGTCTCATTTTCCCCTTTTGTAATAGAATTTAGAGATGAAGATGCATATTTAAACCATCTAATCCATCTTTCTCACATGCAGGATTGTTCTATAAATTTGATCTTCTAAGAAGGAAAGTATAGTTTCAAGACAGGTTAGTTGTATTAATAAGTTAATGTTTATAAAGTATTTTGAAGATGGAAAGCTTTATGTATGTACTAACATCTTGTTTTTACTGTTCCACCTCACGCATCACAATTCCGAAACATGCATTATGCCTTATAACATGTAATCATATGCTATTTAAATTCTTAGCTAAGATTTACTACGTAATTCCTCATGCTTTGAAGGTAAACAATACCTATTGACCTTTACATTAAAAGTTGCAATATTTTCTCATTGCAGAATGTAATATTTCACTGAGCTGATATTAATGTGATAAGATAAATGTTTTTTTTTCTAATGGAAACTAGAGTGCAACCACAGTTATACAGAAGCCTTGGGGGATACCTGCAGCCTTCAGATAAACAAGGGGCAGACAGGCTTTGGGAAGTCTTCACTCTGGGATTCTTAATTCCTGAGCACAGGGAGTAAACTATGAACAACTTTGCAGACATGGTCAAATTTTTTCAACAACGAGCCGTGATTTTGGATGCCTCAGTTTTTGGGTCCCCAAATTGAAATACTGTAAAAGTGCCCTGATTTTCAAAGTGATGAAGCACCTTTACTTTCAAGAGCAAGCTACTTTACAGTATTTCCATTGAAGCACCAGAAATCACTATTCATTTTAAAAATCTTGGTCCATATGTCTGACCTACTACTGACCGGGGGATAATGTTAGTAAACTGAAGTTGTATTGTAAATCAAAATGACAGCAATAATTTTTAAAAAGTGTGCAATTGTAACTTGTTTTAGCTCATCTTTTTTTGTTTCCATTTTGTGTTCTTGCTCAAACACAAGGGCTATCCTGGATTTAATAGGTGCATTTAATATGGCATGCTTTGCGAGTCAGAAACTGAAAGTATTGTTGGTTTTTTTTCCTCATTAGTGTAGGGCTGTGGATTGACATGATGCTGTAAATTGGGTAAGATGTATGGATGAAATGAGGGTCCAAAGAGCTTGCCTGGTCTAACAGCATGGGTCAGTATGACAGAAAGCAAAATGAAAAATGGTCTTGTAGCGTTATGAAATAAGTGAGAAATAAGTGAGTAATTTATGAGAAAGAGTGGAAAGACTGGAATTTTAGCTGAGAGGCCCTTCCAAATGTAAGTGGTTGGTTCCTATCTGTCCTTTCTTCATGTGTCCCTCTTCCAGTGGTCTAGTCTGTAACGCCATAGTGTAGATGCTCCCTACACTGATGGAAGGTATTTTTCCATTGATATAGTTAATTCATCTCTCTGAGAGGTGGTAACTAGGTCAATGGAAGAAATCTTCTTCCGACCTAGCCGCGTCTTCTCCAAGAGGCTAGGCTGACCTAACTACAGGTCTTAGGTGCCAAATTTTTCACAAGCCTGAGCAATGTAGCTAGGTCAATCTAATTTTTAGGTAAAGACCAGGCCCAAGAGTCTGATACTGCAAACATGCTATGTGCAAAACTCCCTTAGACACCAATAGAAATTCCACACACAGAGAAAAAGTTTTTTACTCCTACTAGTATTGTAAGCCAGTTGAATTTAAGGGTATGTCTACACTACAAAATTAGGTTGATTTATAGAAGTTGTTTTTTTAGAGATTCTTTTTATACAGTCAATGGTGTGTGTCCACACATGAAATGCTGTAAATGCAGTTAACAGACTGCGTCCACAGTACCGAGGCTAGGTTGACTTCCAGAGCGTTGCACTGTGGGTAGGTATCCCACAGTTCCCGCAGTCTCCACCGCCCATTGGAATTCTGGGTTGAGATTCTCAATGCCTGATGGGGCAAAAACAGTGTTGCGGGTGGTTCTGGGTATATGTCGTCACCCACCTCCCTCTGTGAAAGCAACAGCAGACAATCGTTTCGTGGCTTTTTTCCTAGGTTACCTGTGCAGATGCCATACCATGGCAAGCATAGAGCCCACTCATATCACTGTCACCATACATCTCCTGAGTGCTGGCAGATATGGGGCTGCATTGCTACACAGCAACAGCTCATTGCCTTTTGGCAGCAGATGGTGCATTACGATTAGTAGCCATTGTCGTCGTTCTCCTGGGTGCACTTTTAGCTGACCTCGGTGAGGTAGGTTAGGGGTGCCTGGGCAGACATGGGAGTGACTAAGCCAGGTCATTCCCATCTTCTGCCGAGCACCCAGGAGATGACGATGGCTAGCAGTCATACTGCACTGTCTGCTGCCAGCCTAAGATGTGAAAGATAGATGGAGTGGATCAAAACAAGAAATAGACCTGATTTGTTTTGTATTCATTTGCTCCCCCTCCCTTCCTCCCTTGTGAAATCAATGGCCTGCTAAACCCAGACTTTTGAGTTCAATCCTTGAGGGGGCCATCCTGTGTGACAGTTGTTTGTGTTTCTCCTTGATGCAAAGCCACCCCTTTTGTTGATTTTTATTCCGTGCGAGCCATGTCGTCAGTCGCCCCTCCCTCCATCAGAGCAATGGCAGATAGTCGTCTCATGCCTTTTTTCAGTGTAGATGCCATAGCACTGGGAACATGGAGCCTGCTCAGATCACCGCGGCAATTATGAGCATTGTAAACACCACGTGCATTATCCTGCAATATATGCAGAACCCAAACCTGCCAAAGCGAAATCAGGCGAGGAGGCGATGGCAGTGCGGTGATGAGAGTGATGAGGACATATATATAGACATAGACTTCTCAAAAAGTATGGGTCCCGGCAGTGTGCACATCATGGTGTTAATGGGGCAGGTTCATGCCATGGAGCTCCAGTTCTGGGCCCAGGAAACAAGCACAAACTGGTTGGACTGCATAATGTTGCAGGTCTGGAACGATTCCCAGTACCTGTGAAACTTTCGCATGCGTAAGGGCACTTTCATGGAACTTTGTGACTTGCTTTCCCCTACCCTGAAGCTCCAGAATACCAAGATGAGAGCAGCCCTCACAGTTGAGAAGCGAGTGGCGATAACCCTGTGGAAGCTTGCAGCACCAGACAGCTACCGGTCAGTCGGGCATCAATTTGGAGTGGGCAAATCTACAGTGGGGGCTGCTGTGATCCAAGTAGCCAACGCAGTCAAAGAGCTGCTGATATCAAGGGTAGTGACTCTGGGAAATGTGCAGGCCATAGTGGATGGCTTTGCTGCAATAGGATTCCCTAACTGTGGTGGGGTGATAGACGGAACCCATATCCCTATCTTGGCACCGGAGCACCAAAGCAGTGAGTACATAAACCTAAAGGGGTACTTCTGCAGCTTTTGAAACAGACCAGAGTTCCTGAAGATGAGAGCATCATGTATTTTTCCCAGCCATCCCACGTTGATGTTGGTGAAACGTCCCTCATGATCCACCAGTGCTTGCAGCACCACTGAAAAAGGAACTTTCTTCGCAGACCAGAAAATAACCATTGAGAATTTTGAAATATCTATAGATATCCTTGGGGACCCAGCCTACCCCTTAATGCCATGGCTCATGAAGCCATACACAGGCAGCCAGAATAGTGATCAGGAGATGTTGAACTATAGTCTGAGCAAGTGCAGAATGGTGGTAGAATGTGCATTCGGGTGTTTAAAAGCGCGCTGGCACAGTTTGCTGACTTGGATAGACAATATTCCCATTGTTATTACTGCTTGCTTTGTGCTCCACAATATCTGTGAGAGTAAGGAGGATACTTTTTTTGGCAGGGTGGGAGGTTGAGGCAATTTGCTTGGCTGCTGATCACGCGCAGTCAGACACCAGGGTGGTTAAGAAGAGTACAGGAGGGCGTGGTGCGCATCAGAGAAGCTTTGAAAACCAGTTTCATAACTGGACAGGCTATAGCGTGAAAGTTCTCTTTGTTTCTCCTTGATGAACAACTCTCACTCCCCTTAGTTCATTCTACTTCCCTGTAAGCTAACGACCCTCCTCTCCCCCCTTCGATCACCAGTTGCAGAGGCAATAAAGTCATTGTTTCTTCACATTCATGCATTCTTTATTAATTCATCACACAAATAGAGGGATAACTGCCAAGGTAGCCCGGGAGGGGTGGGAGAGGAAGGAAGGAGAAGGCCACACTGCACTTTAAAACTTAAAATCTTTAAAACTTATTGAATGCCAGCCTCCTGTTGCTTGGGCAGCCATCTGGGGTGGAGTGACTGGGTGCCCGGAGGCCCCCCTCACTGCATTCTTGGGCGTCTGGGTGAGGAGGTATGGAACTTGGGGAGGAGGGTGGTTGGTTACACAAGGGCTGGAGCAGCGGTCTATGCTCCTGCTGTCTTTCCTGCAGCTCAACCATACACTGGAGCATATGAGTTTGATGCTCCAGCAGCCTGAGCATTGACTTCTGCCTTTTGTCAGCAAGCTGACACCACCTATCATCTTCTGTCCGCCAATTACTCTCTTCAGCCTGCCGCCTCGCGTTCATATTGTGCTTTCCTGCACTATGACATTGTCTGCCTCCACACATTCTGCTGTGCTTGGTCAGTGTAGGAGGACAGCGTGAGCTCAGAGAACATTTAATCCTGAGTGTGTTTTTTTTGCCTTCTGATCTTCACTAGCCTCTGGGAAGGAGAAACATATTCAGCTGGTGGAGGAAAAAAAAAGGAGAGTCATAGTTAAAAAGACACATTTTATAGAACAATGGGTACACTCTTTCATGGTAAACCTTGCTGTCAACATTACATAGCACAAATGCTTTTGTGACAAAGTCGCATTTAGATGGCTTCACCTCTCCCCCCGCCACGTGGCTAACAGTGGGGAACATTTCTGTTCGGCCACAGGCAAGTCTGCTTAATTAAACCACCCTATTTCAACCAGGTGACCATGAATGATATCACTCTCCTGAGGATAACACAGAGAGATAAAGAATGGATGTTGTTCGAGTGCCAGCAAACACTGGGACCATATACTGAAATGCTTTCTTCTGCAATGACTCCTGACTATGTGCTGCTGGTAAAGTGTCCTACCATGGAGGATGAAATTAGGCTGCCCTCCCCAGAAACCTTTTGCAAAGGCTTTGGGAGTACATCCAGGAGAGCTTTATGGAGTTGTCCCTGGAGGATTTCCGCTCCATCCCCAGACATGTTAACAGACTTTTCCAGTAGCTGCACTGGCCAGGAATGCCAGGGCAAATTAATCATTAAATATGCTTGCTTTTAAACCATGTCTAATATTTACAAAGGTACACTCACCAGAGGTCCCTTCTCCGCCTGGCGGGTCCGGGAGGCAGCCTTGGGTGGGTTTGGGGGTTACTAGCTCCAGGTCCAGGGTGAGAAACAGGGTGAGAAACAGATCCTGGCTGTTGGGGAAACCGGTTTCTCCACTTCCTTGCTGTGAGCTATCTTCAACCTCTTCCTCCTCATCTTCCTCATCCCCAAAACCTGTTTCCGTGTTGCGTCCTACTCCATTGATGGAGTCAAAACAGAGGGTTAGGTTACTGGTGGCTGCATCTCCTAGAATGGCATGCAGCTCATCATAGAAGTGGCATGTTTGGGGCTGTGACCTGGAATGGCCATTTGCCTCTCTGTTTTTTTGGTAGGCTTGCCTGAGCTCCTTAATTTTCACACGGCACTGCCATGAGTCCCTGTTATAGCTTCTGTCCTTCATGCCTTTGGAGACTTTTTCAAATGTTTTGGCATTTCATTTACTGGAACAAAGTTCAGTTAACATGGATTCATCTCCCCATACACTGATCAGATCCCGTACCTCCCATCCGGTCCATGCTGGAGCTCTTTTGCTCTTCTAGGATCGTGGCACCTCTGCTGCCGAGCTCTGATTGTCACCTGTACTGATCAGCTCACAACATTGGCCAAACAGAATGAAATTCAAAAGTCGCTGGGCTTTTCCTGTCTGCTGGCTAGTGTCTGAGGCCAGTCTACACTGCGACTTTAAATCGGTTTAATGGCCGATATACTGATTTAACGCGTATCCGTTCACATGACGTCGTCATTAATATCGATTTTACGCTCCTTAAATCGATTTCGGAATCCTCCCAACGAGAGGTAGCGCTAATTCGATGTGATAACTCGGATTAGGGTTCGTGTGGACGGAAATCGACGTTATTGGCCTCCGGGCGTATCCGAGTGCACCACTGACCGCTCTGGACAGCAATCTGAACTCGGATGCAGCGGGCGGTAAGGAAAAGCCCGCGAACTTTTGAATTACATTTCCTGCTTGTCCAGCGTGGAGCTCTGATCAGCACGGCTGGCGATGCAGTCTCAAATCCAAAAGAGCTCCGCATGGACGTACGGGAGATACTAGGTCTGATCGCTGTATGGGAGACAAATCTGTTGTATCCTGCTCCGTTACAAACACGAATGCCAAAGCGTTTGAATAAAAACTGCGGATACACAGTGCTGCGTGACAGCGTAACGGGAAGCCAGAGACTCAAATGGACGCTCATGAGGGAGGGAGGGGTACTGAGGACTCCCGCTATCCCACAGTCCAGCAGTCTCTGAAATTATTTCCATCTTGGCTGAGCTCCAAATGTCTGTAGGTTCAAACACGTGTCTGGCGTGGTGTTCAGGGACGCTCTCAGTTTATTCCCCCCCCCAAGTGAAAAAGGGGAAGATTGCTGTGCTATGGCGTTTGCTCAATGCACTCTACGAAAAGCGCAAAGGTTGTCTGTGCCTTCACAAGGAGGGGTGAGGCTGTACCAGCACCACTCGGGGCAATGTTTTCTGCCCCATCAGCACTGTGCTCTCAACACGGAAGTGGGAACTATGGGATAGCTGAGGAACAGCTACCCACAGTGCACCGCTCCTGTAAATCGAGGTAGCCGTGGACCCCAGGGACGCAAGCAATCGATTTTGTGATTGCACTGTGGACGCGCAAACCCGATTTTATAACATCGGTTTTGTAATATCAGTTTAAACTACTTCGAATTAATCGTGCAGTGTAGACGTAGCCTGAGTTGAGAGCGCTGTCCAGAGCAGTCACAATAGAGCACTCTGGTATAGCTCCCAGAGGCCAATACTGTCGATTTGCGTCCACACTACCCCAAATTCAACCTGGCAAGAACGATTTCAGCGCTAATCCCCTCGTTGGAGGTGGAGTAAAGAAATGAATTTAAAGAGCCCTTTCAGTTGAAAAAAAGGGCTTCGTCGTGTGGACGGGTCCAGGGTTAAATCGAGGTAACACTGCTAAATTCGACCTAAAATCATAGTGTAGACCAGGCCTAAGTATTTTAGTGCAACTTCATTATAACGTTGTTTGTTGATTTACACGTCACTGTGTTTGTTTGTTCGCAGATACTTACAGAGCAAGTACAGGCCCCATGGAGCTTATAATGAGTACATTTGCAAAGATTTTACTGGTTCTGTCGTTATCCCACATACATGAAATACCTCTCAGAGCAGTAAAATCTTTCAAACTGATAGAAACACATTCAGTGTGGCCACTGTACCATCCAAATTAGATGTTACTTAGCAAGGTGTTATAATAAACAGGGGAGAGGGACAATGTAAAAGAGAACAAGTGTTACAACAGTGGAAGGTCATACACTTGTTTTTAATGCCTTTGTTTGTTTTGGGATTGTTTGCTGGTTAGTTTGCTTTTTGTTTAAGTTTGTACAGGGTATGAAAACCTAGGGGCAGAGTCTGGAAGGAGGGTAAGGGTGAAGGTCTGTGTTGGAAGGCTAAACAAAGGTGGTAAGTTTTGAGGAAGAATTTTAAGGAGTTAAGTGAAGTTGCATGGAGAAGAATGTTAGAGAAGATACTACAGTCATAGAGATGAGCATGAGAAAAGTCTTGAAGTCGCTTAGGAAAGAAGGAGACAAGAAGCAAAAAAGGGAAAAGCTGAATTGGAAAGTTATTACAGACATCTAAAGATATGATTCTTTTAGGGATCGGGCTGCACAGGGTCTTGACAATAAGGAAGAAGGTGGAAGAAGGTCAAAAGCCAGCTCAAATATTGAAGCAGAATATAAAAACTATACAAATTCTTTATATTTTAAAATAAATAATATTCATAGGTTAATACTGTTTGGGGAGAAATTGGCTTTTCATATTGTTTTATATGTATATATTGTATCTTGTTTGGATGTAGATCTGACAGCTCATCACAAATTAATTAAGCCTCACACACATGACAGTTGTAAATATCTACAGTGACCATACTTTAAAAGTTTCTTGCATTTGAGAGATATTAGGGGAAGAATTTGTAAAGTTTGACCTCTGTGTTTTATCCCCTACCTCAGAGGAGGACATTGCAACAGAGACAGGTTAAATGACTTGCTCAACTTCTTACACAGTCTGTAACAGGGATGGGAAGAGAACCTGAATCTTTTGACTTGCAGTGTGGTGATAGTTAAGTGATTCGTATCAAATGCAGTAACTGCAACCTGTAAACAGGGAAGAGTAAAATGGCACTAAAAGGACTAATCTAATCCCGGTATTGGCAGTATCAGCACAGAAGCCAAAGACTGAATTAGCATGGAAATAGAATAACTTCCCTAGCCCTTGAAACGCTCCTTTTATTTCATCATTAAGGTACGCTGGTGGTAATTGGCACTGCAGCTATGCAGTACTTGCCCTGTGGATAAAAAAGGAGATTTTCATCCTCAGGGCTACCAATCTGGTATCTCCAACAAACTTTAAACACTCACAGAGGAGGGGAGGGAGTATCGTTGTTGGTCCAGAAACATTTATATCTGACTTGAGCATCCTAGAAAATTATGCTACCAAAATGATGCGGACCATTAAGATTAACTATCTCCCTGTACACAGATTTGCTGTGCCTTGTTACTGAATGAAGATTGTTTGTTTATTACATTATTCCTTTCTATTTCCTTTGCTTTTATGCTTTGATGTTTTCCAGTCATTGAACTACTAGGCTTGATTGTTTTAAATCATCTTGAACATCACTATAAGGTTTAAACATTATTGAGATGAGCTGGGACTTGAGTAGAAATGATAGATGGACAGATGAATACATCTGGTTATCAACAAGAGCAGAGTTTAATTGCACTTAATTTGTACTGGTTGAATATTTCTATATAAAATTATTTTATACTCAGTTATGTTTGTAATGTTTTAAACAACATACGGTAAAACTTAACGGTAAAGCCATTTAGCCTTACACAGACTGGACCTGATCAGCTTTCCTTACTTGCCAAAACTCGATTCCCTCTTCCATGGAGGGCATAAATAGGAGTTCAGAGTGTTCAGGAAATGCAGATTTAGATACAGAGTGAGTATTCAAGGTCTCTCTATATTTTTGGTCCTATGAAGTATTTGAATTTGAGGATAAATCAAAAGTTCTATCCTGTGAGATGTTGAACTCCCCCAATTCCCACAAACTTCAGTGAGAATTGTGGGCTCTCAGGCACCTTGCAGTATACACTTTCCATACTCAGTGATATAAACACACCATGGGACGGGACAGGACAGGACAGGGACTTTAAATCGTTTACTGCTTTGTATTACAGTACTGAATGCTGTGCTGTGTGCACAAGTACACATATCCTACTGCTTCTCAGCATTCATGTTAAATTGCATCAGACTTTCTTGTTGAAGGCTTAATTACCTTTTTTTTTGTCACTAGCCTCCAGAAAAAAAAATAGCCAAAAACTACACTGTTCTGCAACAATACATGGAGAAAAAATAACTGGAAAACCCGAGGAAATGTACTTTGGAATATTTACAATTCTCCATTAAAATGTATTGCATCTGAGACAGCTGACATAAAATGTCTTTATTCCTAGAATATAGAAATTTTGAAAAAGCAATTTAATCTCCAGAAACTAAAATCTCAAAGCAGAAGTTTAGGTTAGTACATCTTGCACCCGACAAATGCTTCAATTTTGATCTAACCACTACGATGCTTAAAAAGTTGTAGAAGTGAGAGCCTCTTCCAATAACCATTTTATTTTCCCTCCAATGGAGGAGGAAATCCCTGTGGCCAATACTTAATTTTTTGTAGATTTAATTTTACTGTATGATGCCTATTTTGGCACTGTCTTCAAGTCATTCCTTTCTCCAAGGAGCAAAGTTAAAATGGCAGGCATAATGTGGCGTCTACTGCTTCTGCTGAGGGTATTGCATGAGTCTGCCACACCTTTGGAGCAATGGTGCTCGTGCCACTGGAAGCTCTCTTTTTCTCTGTAGCCTTGGTGTCTAGCAGTGATTGTGGTATCAGGAGAAGTACAGCACCTAGTCTGCCATAATCATGTAGTGCAAATCAAAGAAATCATTGCTTTGGGGATTGAGGGAGTTATATTGAGTAGATTTAATCGGTACTTCTGACTAGCATAATAGCATTGAAATTGACAGTCCCACTATATTTCCTCTTAATATGTGTACACTGCTGCACCAGGCCATCAGATTGGCCCAGTTGTTACCTGAGATCACCAGCAGGAAGTTCTGGTTTAATGTTTTTTAGTCAAGGAGAAAGTGATGTTTACAATGGTGTCTTAAGAGCTGTGAGAGAGATCCGAGTATCCTAAGAAAAAGGCTCTAACCCCCTCTGAATTTTGTATTTTAATCTCTCCTCTCTCTCCACACTCCATTATTATTTGTATTTGGGTTATTTCTGATTGTCTCTCCCTTTGTATTTGGTGACATTTGTCCATTATTGTGTCCTGTATAAAGTTAGTGGGCATTTTCCATATGGAGCACTTAATAGATTAATTCATACACTTTACTTGTTTAACTAAACCTTGTCTCCTCTACCCTATACGGTATCTTTAACTAGTGAAAAGCCCATTCTGTTGCTGACTTGGCGTTTGTAAACACACAAAGCTTCTAGCCATGGACACCCCCAAATTTGTGGGCATAGAAATGTAAAGAAGAATTTCATCTTATATTTTTTAAAGGAAATAAGTTTCTAGCCCATTTTCTTGAAAAGGTAACCTTGGAAATATAAAGTGATCACTCAGGTTAAAAATTCTGTGTTTTTCCCCTTAAAGCTCACCTTTATTCAGCATTGACTCAGAGATAACCACAGGGTCCAGAAAACATGTAATCAAAATCCCCTGATCTTGTGAAAACCCCCAGATCAGTGAGAGAGTTTCCCAGGCTACTGCTAATGGCACTAAGGCCATCCTAAATTCCCTGTCAGCTGGCTACCTGTGTCTGAGCCAGCTCCGCTACTGAGCAACCAGCTTAACCTCTGTTCATAAGGAAGAGAGCTCAATAGCATCAGAGACAGAATGATCTGGAATGAGCAAATGACTGATCTGAGCTCAGACACTAATTTCTTCTGTGTTCTTTGTCTAATCATGTAAGTCAAACTTGGGTGCCTCATCGCAGAGATGCAGACACCCATGCTCTGCTGTAATTTACAGAAACCACAAACACACAATGTGTTTTATGCATGCACAGGTAGAAACCCTAAAAACAGAGACACTGCTAGTAGACAGGAATACTGGGTTTCCCTGTTTGTTTATTTAACAATCTTAGATTGAGGTTTTTGTGCAAATTGATGTACAGTAAAGTGGGAACAGGAGGACAGGAGTCAGTAATTTTTCTTTTGTTTGAACTTCACCCTGCCTGCCTCATCCCTTCCAGTCTGTTTCCCTCCATTTATTTTCCAAGCATATTAATGTTTTCCTGTCTTCTTGGAAATGGGTTTTTCATAACACTTCTGAGCTTCAGCAGGCAGCACCTGCCTGAAAAGCCCAGAATCATCCAGAGTCCTTAGGATGGTTCACAGCTACTTACAAACAGATCAATGGCCAAATTATAGATCCTGGAATGTTTCTGAACTGTTGAAGATACTCGCTTTAAATTTAAGTTTAAGATGAAGGCAAACATTTTTTTAAGGAATTTGTAACATTGTTGCTTCCTAAAAATATGTTTGGTCTTCCCATTGCACTGTGAAAGTGGGTTGCTTTGAAGTCAGGTGCTGGCTGTTGCAGGTGAGGAGTTCTTTAAAATCAAGAGACTAGTGGAGTATATGGAGGGGAGGAGTTAGGAAAACGATATTAATGCACAGCTAATAGGATCTCTGTTTGAATTCATCAGTTTATCATGATAACCTAGGCATGGAGACAAGTGCCGATGATAGTATTGATGCCATGCAGCTTGAGCAACAGGGCATAAGGGCAAGATGCATGGCAAGACACTATTCCAGTATACTAACTTACTAGCTGGAAGTGGTACATTTGTTGCTATAGATTTGAAAAGTGATACTAGTATTAGGTTTCTGATGCTAGCAGTTATTCTTTCCAGCTTTAGACATTGGAACTGCTACCAACTACTAACTTTTAAGAAAATTAGTAAGAATACAGCTGATAGGAGGAGACAGTGGGCAATGGTTGTTAGAATTGAGCAATCTGTCTCCAGTAGTGGATAAGAAAAGCTTCTTTGGAAGAAGACAAGAGATAATCATGAAAATGGTGGAAATTTCTTCCTGTCCCCAAGGCAGATAGTGCCTGGCTATACTCCTGAAACATAAAGTTGATATTCCTGAAATTTTTAGTCCAGCTAATGTAAATGTGAATAATAAGTGAATCTGATTATTAATAAATTAATATTATTATTAATATATAGTTATATCACTGCAGTACCGGTGGCCCCAGTAAGGATTGTATCCATTTCATGGTAAGCACTGTACAAACATATAGATAGATATGGTCCTTGACCTGAAGTGCTTATAAATCTAAGCAAAAACACAGAAGTCCTAGATAAAAAGTACTACCTCTCAGCATGCCAGTCAGAACAACAGGCAATGTGTGAAGTAATAATTGTATATCAGATCCCTTATAGCTGATCCTAAGATAAAATATCTAAACTAAACTGGGACAAAATCTTTGTTTAAAATGTTGACATTTTATGTTTGGTCATAGTATGATATTCCACTTAGATACATTTATAGAATGAACACAGCTTGTTGTGTTTGTATTAGAATATAATAGACATAACAGTGATGACAATAAGGGTAGACCCCATCCTGGAGCCATAGGACATTGCATAGAGAGGTAAAGTTTGGTATAAAAAACTGGGTCATTGCCTGTCTCATATTCAAATATACTTTACTGAAGTTGAGAAACCAGGAAGCATAACATGGTCTAGCTCACTATCATTTAAAATAAATTGTTTATCCTACTTAAAGACGATTACTTCCCTTCTCAACCTCTAAGCCTCTGCTTTTAAGGGAACACGTAGAGGCACACATAAGGTACCACTGTCAACAAAGACTTCCATAGTCAGATCTCTGTTTGTATTAGGTTGATATCTTTAAAAGTACTATCTTTCATAGTGTACTGAAAGGAATCCGGAGAACAAAATGTACCGTCTATTTGAGGAGAGTAGGCAAGTCATCTCTACGTGTGGCCAGCAGCAAATTTTAGAAGATGGAAGATTGTGTTATGTCTAAAATTCTGCTAGTCATTGAGTGGTGATTGTTGGAGGAATGCTTATCACATGAGTATACAGCCGTGGTGTTAATGTTAAGGCATTAGGGACAAGGGCAGAGGTTCAGCTTGAAAGAAAAGGTAGAGTAATCAGGATTGCTTTAGGTAGTATGGTTCATATTTTTTCAGAAAGAAAAATGTAGCAATTCCAATGAAGATGTGATTGTCTGAGCAAAGTTACAAAACTGTAATGGCTTTTTAATGACTACCATACCATCTAGTGCCTCTGTAATGCATACAGTACCATGTAAACAATGCAAAATGTCATTATGATTATTAGATTCACTATTTTTTCAGAATTATCTATGGAAATACTGCATTAAGAGAGATTTACTACATAGAGAGAGATTGGTTCTGAATTAAGCAGGATTTAATGGTTGAAATAGGATGTTGAGTTGCATATTATTTTTCCAAGCATATTATTCTAATGCCCAGAGGCCCCAACAACAGCAGGATCCTGTTATACTGGGCACAGTACCAATATGTAGGAAGACACAGTCCCTGCCCAGAGGAGCTTATGATCTAGCAAGACAATTAACGTAAGTAGGGTGGGGAAGATGGATACAATTAAATATGTATATTTGAATATATACATTGTTTAAAAATAGCTTTATATATATATATATATATTTAAAATGATGAATAAACATTCATTACTTTTGCACCTCAACTATACTTGTTGACCTCCTTGACCTATTTCATGTAGGTAACATGGAAGAAATGGTTCTTAAGGAGATATTTAAAGGAGACACAGGGCAGTGGCGTTATGGACTATTTTGGAGATAGCACTCCTTATATAGGGACAGTGTGGAAGAAGGCCTGAAATTTTTTTGGGGGGGAGATGCTGACAAGTGGTAGGTAAAGGCATCATGAGGGGAGTAAAGGGGATGAGAATAGCACACAAAAAAAATGGTTAGTAAATTTGGGAGTGTTAAAGCTGGGAAGGGTTTTGAGGACAAGAAGCTTGAACTTCATACAGTATGTAAGAGGTGTAACTTTAAAAGGAAAAGGTAAGTAGTTGAGTTTTGACCATGTTAAGTTGATGGCAAGACACTGAGGAGGACATGTCAGAAACAAACTGAAATTCAGATTTTGGTCGAGTGGAAGGTAGTGGGGTTAAAAAAGGGAACTTTTTATCCCTGAATTTTTCATTTTTATATAATTTTTGAAAGTATGTATGGTGATCCAAAAGTGTTCAACCATTGTTTCACTATGCATAACCAGGATGGTGATCATCTAGTATAGACTACACAATTCAGATTACTAAAACAGATAAAGTTTATACTAGCTAATGCCAAAAGAGGCCTTAGCTCTAGTGAAATATTACATATGTTTGGCACCACTAAGATGGGGAGGGTCTGCTTTTTTAAAATGCATCTAGTGATGATGATGCCCATGGGTACATTTATCATTGCAGTTCTTTGATTAGCACATTCTTTATGAAGACTTCTACAGGCACCAAGCCAGTATAATTGGGAGCATTTTTTCTTGTCTGATTTGATGAAATATGGTTGCAATAAGATGCTACCTTTAGTGTGAAGGTTCTCCCTTTGTGGTCTGACCTACTGTGTTGTGCTTGTGGGCTACTTAGGACCTCTGTCTTAAGGTGGTTTTTGTTTCTCCAGCCTCTAGACTCCCCTGAGAATTGCAAATAATTACCTCTGTATTCTTCTTCTACAACTTCTTGTTTCTTGCCTCAGGGCCTTTGCCTTTGATCTCTGCAGGGTCCTAATCTCAGTCACTGGGCTTCCTGCTACTTCTCCTCACAGTGATAGAGGGTGAGACAAAGGATGAAGAACTCCAGATATTTCCTCTTACCCTCCCCTGTCCTCTTAGCTTTAAGAAATCTAGACTTCTTGTCATTTCTCAATATGTTACTACTTTGCATTCTTAGAAAACCAAGCTCCTTCTGTAGAGCCTGCTTTCCTTCTCTGGAAAAGGAGCACCAACTCTCAAGGCAACACATTGGCCCTTCCTACATTAGTTCTGATTGGGCTGTGCTCTCCTAACCAGACAAATGGCTGAAAATGACCATCAAATTTCAGAGCAGGCCTTGCCTTCAATACATTCCTTCCTGAAGGCTTACCTCTGCTGCGATGCTTGGCCAAGCAGATGACAAGCTGAGACTATTGCCTGCTCTGCAAAATGTTCCGTTGTCATCTTAATCCACGCAGATGTGTTCATTTTTTTTTAAATTTAATCTGTCTGCTTTCTTATTATTTGTGTTTACAGTATCTACCACAACAGGAGCACTGATCCTGATTGTGGACGCTATGTGCTACTTTAACACAGATAATAAATAGTAGTAATACTTTTGAATGGAATTGTGATCACGTGGCATGAAATCTACTTTTACTTTGTACCCAGAAAAGATGGTATTGTCAAAATCAGCTCAAGGTAGGTATCCTCCCTTTGCTGTTGGCCAGGCTTTTATGCCAGTCAATATGGGTTCATGGAAAATAGATCTTGTCAAACAAACTTGATATTTTTAAAGAGATTACATGTTTCATTGATAAAGATAGTAGTGTTGGTGTAATATGCTTTGACTTATTAATGCATGACATTTTGATTAAAAAAAACCTACAGTAATACAAAATTAACATCTCACATTAACTAGATTAAAACTGGCTAACTGACAGGTCTCAAAATTAGAGAGTCCAGACTTTTATTAGACTGTAAGTGAAAGAGACAATCATTCAATCCACACAGAGCTCTTCTTCAGGTCTGAAGAGCTCAGTGTAGCTCAAAAGCATATCTCTTTCACCAACAGAAGTTGGTCCAATAAATTATATTACCTCACCCACCTTGTTTCTTGAATATTGTGGGATCAACACAACTAGAACACCACTGCAAACAGGTCTCAAAATGCCATTATAAAAGGGGAATCATGAAGCAAGTATATTTCCACTAGGATTCCCCAGGTGATCAGTTCTTTGCCCTACGCTATTTAATTTTTTTATCAATGACCTGGAAGAAACCATAAAATCATCACTGATTAAGTTTTCAGATGACACAAAGGCTTGGGGGAATGGTAAATAATGAAGAGGACAAGTCACAGATACAGAACATTCTTCATTACTTGGTAACCAGAGCTCAAGCAAACAGTGTGTGTTTTAATGAGGCCAGACACAAAGTTATACTTCTAGGAACACAGAATGTGGGCCATACTTACAGGAGAGGGGACTCTATCCTCGGAAGCAGTGACTCTGAAAAAGGCTTGGGGGTTATGGTGAATAATAAGCTGAACATAAGCATCTAGTGTGCCGCTGTGGTTAAAAGGGTTAATGCGATTGCTGACTTTATAAAAAGGGGAATATCGAGTAGGATTAGAGAGGTTATATTACCTCTGTATTTGGCATTGGTGTGACGACTACTGGAATACTGTGTCCAGTTCTGGTATCCTCAGTTCAAGAAGGATGTTAATAAATTGGAGGGGGTTCAGAGAAGAACCATGAGACTGATTAAAAGATTGGAAAAGATGTGTTACAGTGATAGACTCAAGCAGTTCAAACTGTTATTTAGGTTAACAAAGAGACGGTTAAGGGGTGACTTGATCAGAGTTTATGAGTACCTATGAGGGAGCAAAAAATGTATAATGAAATCTTTAGTATACAGACAAAGGTGTAACAGGATCCAGTGGCTGGACATTGAAGCTGCACAAATTCAAACTGGAAATAAAGTGCAGTTTTTTAACATGAAGGTTAATTAACCATTGGAACAACTTAGCAAGGGTTGTGATGGATTCCCTCTCACTAGTACTTTTTAAATCAAGATTGGATTTTTTTTCCCCTAAAAGATATGCTCTAGTTCAACAGGAATTAATTCAGAGAAATTCTGAGGCTTATATTATGCAGGAGGTCAGACTACATGATCACAGTGTCCCCTTCGGACTTTATAAACCATGAATCTATGCTTCAGAGAGAAGTAAAAAACCAACGCAGAGCACTTAAAACAGTTGAGACATGTGCAGTTCCGTATGTGATAGGTTAAATTCCTTCCTGACCTCTGCAGATGACCACTCAGTTTATCCCATGAAGCAAGAGAGTTAAAATGTTAATAAATGTTGTTTACGTAACTACAGAAGTGTTTATTTATCCAGCTACAGTATTTCTGTTAACCTCTTTCTGCAGTTAATTTGATAGGCTGTAACTATTCATTCCATCAACTGTTACCACTGCTTTGGTGTTTTGCTTTGGATATTGGCAATTTGCTAATCAAGTAACTCCTCCTTCTCCTCCTCCTTCTCGTAAACACATCAGACTTGTTCTATACTGGAACATTACAGTAGTCCATCTAGTGTAGAATTCTGTCCCTGACAGTAACCAAGGAGAAATACGACAGAGAAAGGCAGAAACTCACAGAATGCACATATCTGTGTTGTATTGTATAATAAGAAGAGAAATTTCTTTCTTTCTTCTTGCCACCTGGAGAAAGGAGATTGATAACCCTTTTGATTCCCCGCCCCCCAAGGATAACGGCATATGCTATTCTTATTAATAAACAGTAAGTATCTAATCCTTTTGTAAATTTACTTTGCTGTTTTTCTCAATATCTTGTGGCACTGAGTTCCACAGCTTAATTATATGTTGAATAAAGACGTATTGCTTGGTGGCAGACATCATCCAAACACATACAATAGATAACATTCTTAGAACAATTTGGGGTATGAATAGAACAATAATAATAATAATGATAATATGAAAATGAATAGTTAACCTTTTATCTTTTTAATAAAGGGACCAAGTTGCCTCCTTTATATGCTATTCATCATTTTATTCTCCTCTATTATTTCTTCTTTTATTTTCTGCCTTTTCAAATGAAATAGACATAGACTGTTTTAATCTCTTCTTATACGAGGCCTCCCTCCTTGTTGCTCTAATCTTTGAAATAGCTTTTCATTGACTTTTTCTCTTTCTGCTATACCTCTTTAAAACAAGATGAATGATTGCATGTTCATTTTGAGGACATATCATGTAGACAATTTCACCACAGCTGTACATTGAGATTACATCTTCATTGAGCTGTCCATGTGATTTTTCCCCCCAGTAAAAGAGTACAACTACATCAGGACCCATTCATCTGTATATATGCGTGGTTTCTTCCAGTGTGCATTACTATATACTTATAGAATTATAGAAAAGTAGGGATGACAGGGACCTTATGAAGTCATCAAATCTTGCCCCCTGCACTGTGGCAGGATCAAGTTAACCTAGACCATCCCTGACAGGTGTTTTTTCAGCCTATTTTTGAAAACCTCCACTGATGGGGATTCCATAACCTCCTTTGGAAGCCTGTTCCAGAACTTCATTACCCTTACAGTTAGAAAGTCTGTTTTTCCTTATCTCTAACTTAAATCTACCTTGCAGCAATTTACTTCTTATCTTACCTTCAATGTTCATGGATAACAATTGATCACCATCCTTTTTATAATAGCCCTTAACATACTTGAAGACTTTCATCATCACCACCCTGCCCCCTATCAGTCTTCTTTTCTCATGGCTGAACATGTCCAATTTTTTTAACCTTTCCTCAGCAGTCAGGTTTTCTAAACCTTTTATCATTTTTTTTTGCTCACCTCTGGACTCCTTCCATTTTGTCCACATCTTTCCTAAAGTGTAGCCCCAGGTGAGATCTTTCCAGTGCTGAGCAGAGCAGGACAATCACCTCCTGTGTCTTACATATTACACTCCTGCTAATGGTATTAGCCCTTTTCACAGCTGCATCTCATTTATTGACTCATATTCAATTTGTGATCCATTGTCACCCCCAGATCCTTTTCAGCAGTCCTAGCATCTAATCAGTTATTCCCCATTTTGTAGTTGTGCATTTGGTTTTTCCTCTTTAAGTGAAGTAATTTGCATTTGTCTTTATTGAATTTCATCTTATTGAATGCAGCTCAGTTCTCCGATTTCTCAAGGTCATTTTGAATTCTACTCATGTTCTCCAAAGTGCTAGCAACGCTTCCCAGTTTAGTGTCATCTTCAAATTCCATAACCATACTCTCTGCTCCATTATCCACATCATTCATGAAAATATTGAATAGTACTGGTCTCATGACTGATTTCTGAAGGATTCCACTAGATATACTCTCCCAGTATGACAGCAAACCATTGATAACTACTCTTAAGAGTACAGTCTTTAAACCAACTCAATATCCACCTTACAACAATTTCATATAAATCATATTTACTTAGTTTGATTATGAGCATATCATGTGGGACTGTATCAAAAGCTTTACTAAAATCAAGATATATCACATCTACTGCTTCTCTCATGTCTACTAGGCCAGTATCCCTGTCTGTCATAAACAGATAGCTAAGGGTTAATGTTTCTTTTACCTGTAAAGGGTTAGCAAAGAGAACCAAACACCTGACCAGAGGACCAATCAGGAAACCGGATTTTTCAAAGCTCAGGGAGGGAATGTTTGGGTCTGTGTCTTTTGTCTGGCTCTCAGCTATGAGAGGGATCTTTCTATCTTCAAGCTTCTAATCTTCAGTTTCAAAGTTGTAAGTACAAAGGTAGAAAAACAATAGGCTGTTATTGGGGGTTTTTTGTATTTACATGTGTGTAAGCTTTGCTGGAATGTTTTAAATTGGATATCTTTTTTTGAATAAGAACTGTTTATTCATATTTTTCTTTTAAGCAATAGCCCTGGTATTGTCACCTTATGGCAGAGATCATGTTTTTATGTCTTTTCCTTCTCTTTTATTAGCTTCTTGGTTAAAACCTGTGTGGATTTCTTCTGTTTCCCTTGTTTATACCAGGGAATTGGGATAACTGCACTAGGACTGGTGGAGGGGAGACGGGAGGGGGGAGAGGTAGAATCTCTATTCTTTCCTTGAAGTCTGTGTGCCCTCTGGGGAAGGGGATTAGATCAAGATTTGGATGCAGTAACTCTCAGGTAGCCCAGAGAGCGGAACCACTCTGGGTGGGAGAGAGAGGGGGAAGGGAAGTCTCGGGTTATTTCCCTTTGTTGTAGACGCAGGGCATCTGAGTCTTGGGGGCTCCCCAGGGAAGGTTTTGGGGAGACCAGAGTGAGACAGGCACTGTAATTCCTGTCTGATGGCAGGCTATCAGATCTAAGCTGGTAATTAAGCTTGGAGGTTTCATGCTAGGCACCCACATTTTGGACGCTAAGGTTCAGATTTGGGAATTATGCTTATGATACTGTCAAAGAAGGAAATTAGGTTGGTTAGGCTTGATTTGCTCTTGACAAATCCATGCTGGCTTTCCCTTATATTCTTATTATTCTCTTAGAGCTTACAAACTGATTGTTTAATAATTTGTTCTGGTATCTTTCCAGGTATCAAAGCTAGGTTGAGTGGTCTGTAATTCCACAGGTTCTCTTTGTTCTCCTTTTTAAAAATAGGTACTATGTTTGCCCTTTTCCAGCCTTCTGGGACCTTACTTGTCCTCTAGCAGTTCTCAAAGGTAATTGCTAATGATTCTGAGATTAATTGTTATTTCATTAAGTACCCTAGGATGAATTTCATCAGGCCCTATCAACTTGAATACATCTATCTTATCTAAATGTTCTTTAACCGGTTCTTTCCCTACTATGGCGTTCCTTTCCTCTTGTTAATATTAATTGTGTTGTGGTGATTAAGTGAAGACTGAAGCAAAATAGACATTAAACACCTCAGCTTCCTTGATGTCATCCGTTTTTAGCTCTGCTTCCCTGCTAAGTAGAAGACCTACACCTTTTTGTCTTTCTCTTGCTCCAAATATATTTAAAGAACCTCTACTTATTGCCTTTTATATTCCTTGCGAAATATAATTTATTTTGTGCCTTAGCCTTTCTGATTTTGTTCCTACATGCTTGTGCTATTCTTTTGTACTCCACCTTAGCAATTCATTCATGTTTCCACTCTTTGTAGGAATCCTTTTTGATTTTCAGGTAATTAAAGAGCTCCTGATGGAGTCATATTGGCCTTTTACTCTTCTGCCTCAGGATAGTTTGCAGTTATGCCTTTACTCTTGTCTCCTTGATTAACTGCCAGCTGAACTCCTTTTCCCCATAGATTTTCTTCTCATGGGACCTTACTTACCAGTTCTCTGATTTTATTAAAATCATCTTTTCTGAAGTCTGTTGTCCTCATTCTGCTGCTCTTACTCCTTCCTTTCTTTAGAATAATTAAATATATTACTTTCTGATCACTTTCACCCAAATTGCCTTCCATCTTCAGTTTTGTTACCAATTTCTTTCTTTCTAAAATGGCTGTCCTCTTGGTTTCTTCCTCCACTTTCTGGAACAAAAAAGTTGTTCCCAGTACATTCCAAGAAGTTACTGGAAATGTTTGTATTTTGCTATATTTCTTTTCTAACAGATGTCTGGATAATTAAAGACCCCTTTTACCACCAGTGTGTATTTTGGATATTTCTGTTATTTGTTCTAGAAATGTCTCATCCATGTTCTCTTTCTTATTTGGTGGTCTGTAGTAGACCCTTACTTTGACATTACCCTTATTTTTCCCCTTTTATCTTTATCCAGCGATTCTCAAATGGTCTGCCTCCCACATCCTTCTGGACCTCAGTACAAGTGTATATATTCTTGATGTATAATGCAACACTTCCTCCCTTTTTAGTCTGCCTGCTCTTCCTAAACAATCTATAGCCCTCTATACCAATATTCCAGTCATGAGATTTATCCTGACAAGTCTCTGTGATGCCAGTTAAGTCATAGTTTGACTTATGTACTAATAGTTTCAGTTCTTCCTGTTTATTCCCCATAGTCCTTGTGTTTATGTTTAGATATTTATGATGTTGAGCAGATTCCCCCACCAATTTCTTTAATGTTACTCCTATAAACCTGTCTGGAGAGGGTCCCCACAGGTGGAGGCAGAGAAAGAGCTAGCAGTGGTGTTGTTAACATGTTGTTTTCTTCATTGGTGGGCTCTTCCCTGTAGAGGACTTGCAAGTTAAGGAACCAAAATCCATCTCACAACACTACCTCCCCCCACTCAAACTCAGCTGACTAATTCTCTTGGGCTCCCAGCTGTCTTGATCTCACCACCAGTCATGTGCCTCACCAGCCAGTGGTAGCCTGCACGCTTCTTAAATCCTGCCCCACCTCCCCCCTCCACACACACACACTGCAGGAATTGGTGACTCAACCCATCTCACTCAGCTGCCTCGAATTGCTGGGCTATCCAATCAGAAGCTGCATTTCTCCCACTTCAAAGAGTCCCCTGCTTAAGCCCATCAGAAGACCACCCCACTAGAAGAGAAGTGCCAACACACCTAACAGCTGAGCAACCTAGCCCAGACAGTCAGCAACAAAGCCTAGATTCCAAAATACAGCAACCAGCCCAGAGTTCTACCAAATTTGATGGCAAGTTATCAGCATAGCACAGCTCAGAAAGTGCTCCGCTTTTGCTCCCCAAAGTTTATCAACAGCAATAACACACAAGTGCTTCAAAGATACTCACCAGTTGGCCAACTCCCTTCGTCTTCCAGCTGCCTTCATCTTACCAGTCACTGGTAGTGCTTTTTTCTAGTCCACGTATCATTTTGTTTATTGTCATTTGGATACTGTGGTTCCTTCTGGAGTTCCTTACAATCCTCTCTAGTTTTGATTAAGCTCAATAATATTGGTTTGGCAGAAAAATTTCCTGTCTCACTGTGGGCTTGATCCAAAGCCAACTGAAGTTAATGGAAATTTTCTATTGACTTCAGTGTGGTTTGAATCTCCCCTATTCCCCCACTCTGCCACCTCATTCATAAATATTATTGAATGCCATCAGTTGTAGTACTAATCTCTGGGGCCCCCTCTTTCTATGAAAGTTGGCTATTTATTGCTATTCTTTGCATCCTGACACCTCATCTTTTTTTTAAAACTCTGGCAAGACTGTACCTCTCTCCAGAGTTTATCAAGTTTCCTTTATAGCCTTGTGAAAGGGTCTTTACCAAAAGTCTTGGTAAAATGTAAATAACTTACAGTAAAATGTGTTAGTAATGGCCACCATTGGAACTCCCATTTTTTGGTATTGTGTTTATTGCATTTTTTGTTTCATTTATTCAGATTTTAAGTGCTCAGCTAGTGCTCTGTGTGCTGTGTGAAAATTAAAAACACATTTGAAAAAGAAATACATATAATTTTCTCCCAGTGCAAAAGTAGGGAGCTCAGCAGACTTACGCACGCACTGGATCCAATTCGGTTGATTTAGCTATTTTAAAATTCCCGTACAGGGTAGAGTGATTTATATCATGATCTAAAGTATTTGATTTTTTTAATACCAATCAATTTAAATCAGGTTTGTACAACTGATTTGTAAATTTCTGCTATTGAAACTTTAGAATAAACTATACTAGAGGGCCCCGTATTTTGTTGCTTATGTACACAAAGCTGTACACCCACCTAAGCCTGAGCCTGCATGATAGTCAGGCCCCCCTGCACACACACACACACTCTCCAATCAGAATCCTATTGGTTTTGGTGAAAATAGGAAAACTGGAAAAGCCTGACTTCTGTAAAAATCAGGCTTTTTCTGATTTTCCAGTTGTCAGCAATAGCAATAGCATTCTGACGAGAATGCTGGGGTCGGGGTGAGTGGCCTGGACGGAGCTGGGGGACAAGGGGCCTATCTGGATGGAGTTGACAGGAGTTGGGAGGTGATGGACCCAGCTGGGGGTGGGAACTGCTCATTTGAGTTGTCAGGGGGCCACTCTTAACCCTTACCATTTTATCCCTATATCCTGAGTGACCAAATGGTGACTTCAGTAGAAATCAGTCTTTTTTATTTTTTCCCATGTTCACAAAAATCAGTTGGGTTCTGGACAGAATGGAACAAGGCTTTTTTCGGTTTTCTTGTTTTTGGTAAAATCAATAGGGTTCTACCCGTTGATGTCTGGAACATTTCTTGTAATTTTGGAATTGATCAGATTGTGGTTTTTCAACAGTTATTGCATTACAGGCAGACAGATAGACAAATTCCTCATATTGAGTGTACAGACTAAGATCCTCAGCCACTAATAAATACTTTTTAAAAAAATGCCGTCACTAGTACGATGTCTCATTTGACTTTTACAAAACTACCATAGGCCAAAAAAAAAAAAAAGCAGCAGAAGACGAGGAGGATGAAGGTGGGGAAGAAAGAGAAAAAATTAAGTACTTGATCCTTCAATCATTTAAGCAGATATAAAACTTATAGTAGAACCTCACTCAGAATTACGAACACGAGTTACAAACTGACCAGTCAACCATACACCTCATTTGGAACCAGAAGTACGCACTAAATAAAGCAAATACAGTATAGTATTGTGTTAAATGTAAACTACTAAAAAAAAAAGGTGTGGAGGGGCAGGGGAAGCGACATATTTCTTCTGCATAGTAAAGTTTCAAAGCTGTATTAAGTCAGTGTTCAGTTGTAAACTTTTGAAAGAGCAACCATAACATTTTGTTCAGAGTTACAAACATTTCAGAGTTACAAACAGCCTCCATTCCTGAGGTGTTTGTAACTCTGAGGTTCTCCTGTAATTCACATGACTAGTCCCATTGACTACAAAGGAACTATACATGTTCTGAAAGTTAAGTACTATATGTGTGTAAATATTTACAGCATCAAGAGCTGAAATTGTATTTTTATTAAAAGTTTCTCTCTTAGTGGTATAAAATCTTTGTCACTTGAAAACAAAATTTCTTTCATGTTAGCAGTGAACATGCATTTAGATTTTCCATACATTGTAACTTGTTGTGAACTTTTTTTATGCACACAGGCTACTTACCTTCTCCCCCCTGAAAAAGTCTGGCGTCACCATCACATACCTTAATAGTAATTTTTTTTTATAGTTAAACAGTATTAAATATCTATGGATGTGCAATTCTGAGGGCCGTAGTAAATCAAATAGTCATTGTCTTCATATGCGCAATCCTTATTAATTAATAACTCTTCAGGAATTATGAAATTCTGTACATTCCCATTGACTGAGGGCTCTGATTTGCATAATTGCTATAAGATGACTTTTTAATTGCTTCCCACTATGTAGGTCTCTTCCTTTTTGTCTAAGTATGGCCTTCAGCCTGTTAGAGTGGAGGACTTTGCGTTAGCCATGTTTTGCAAATCCCTTCACCGACTAGATACAGGACATAATTGAGAAATAAGTGTAAAGGTATGGGTATGCATTACTGTGCTCTGCATGGCTGAGGCAATCCCATTTCAGTATAATTGTCCTTTTAGCATTCATTCTTCAAATTACCTTTTCTCTCTCTCTTAATATTACCTACCAACATCAATCAGTCTTCATTTCTGCCCTGTCCCTTCTATTTTTGTTTCCATTTTTAATTATGTTCTTGAATGTGAATACTTTCTATTAATATAACACTATTTCTTATTCCATCTCTATACTGATTCTGTGGATTTTAATTTACTAACTTTTCCTTCTTCGAGTGATTGCTCAGGTGTATTCCACAGTAGGTGTGCGTGCTCGCCACATGCACCGGTGCCGGAAGTTTTTCCCTTAGCAGTACCCATAGTGGAGGAGCACCACTGCGACCCCTAGAGTGGCACCTCTATATCACGCTATAAGGAGAGCTGCGCATTCCCCCCACCCTCAATTTCTTCTTGCCGACAGTGAAGGTAGTCGGAACTTCGTGCTCCAGTTCTGCTGTAGCGCTTCTAGCCTTAGTAGTACAACTCTTCTTCCTAGACTGCTTTTCTAGTTAGTTGCCTGGCTCGGGGTTTGCTCCGTGTCCCAGGCTTCAAGTCATGCGACTCTTGTCACAGTTTTATGCCCAGGAGTGACTCACAGTCTGTGTCTTCGCTGTTTGGGCGAGACTCACGTAAGTGAGCGTTATAAAATCTACAGATCATTCAAGCCTCGAACGAAGCATGAAAGACAAAAGTCTCATAGCTTCACCTTCCCCATGATGACTGCAAGGGTGTGCCTTCAAATCTTAGGCCACATGGCAGCGTGCACCTCCGTGGTGCGACATGCCAGGCTCAGAATGAGGCCCCTCCAACTCTGACTGGCCTCCCAGTATTCCCAGGCCAGGGATGACCTGGACAAGGTGGTCACGTTACCTCCCAACGTAGTGGCCAACCTGCAATGGTGGTCCCACCCGAGCAACATGTTACAAGGGATTCCCTTCCGAGAGACCCCCTCCCTTACTAGATCTGGTGTTGGATGCCGAGGACCTGGGGTGAGGAGTCCATACGAGGAGCTTCCTAACCCAAGGCAGATGGTCGACCTCAGAATTGTCCCTGTACATAAACGTCAGGGAACTCAGGGCGGAATGCCTGGCATGCATAGCTTTCAGCTTGCACCTATGGGGAAAGATGGTCAGAGTCCTCACAGACAATATGGCCACGATATATTCATAGATTCATAGACTCTAGGACTGGAAGGGACCTCAAGAGGTCATCGAGTCCAGTCTCCTGCCCTCATGGCAGGACCAAATACTGTCTAGACCATCCCTGATAGACATTTATCTAACCTACTCTTAAATATCTCCAGAGATGGAGATTCCACAACCTCCCTAGTCAATTTATTCCAGTGTTTAACTACCCTGACAGTTAGGAACTTTTTCCTAATGTCCAACCTAAATCTCCTTTGCTGCAGTTTAAGCCATTGCTTCTTGTTCTATCATTAGAGGCTAAGGTGAACAAGTTTTCTCTCTCTCCTTGATGACACCCTCTTTAAGTACCTGAAAACTGCTATCATGTCCTTCCTGAGTCTTCTCTTTTCCAAACTAAAACAAACCCAATTCTTTCAGCCTTCCTTCATAGGTCATGTTCTCTAAAGACCTTAATCATTCTTGTTGCTCTTCTCTGGACCCTCTCCAATTTCTCCACGTCTTTCTGAATGCGGTGCCCAGAACTGGACACAATACTCCAGTTGAGGCCTAACCAGCACAGAGTAGAGCGGAAGAATGACTTCTCGTGTCTTGTTTAGAACACACCTGTTAATGCATCCCAGAATCATGTTTGCTTTTTTTGCAACAGTATCACACTGCTGACTATTATATCTACAGGCAAGGGGGAACGTGCTCCTCGGCCTTGTGCCAGGAAGCCCTGGACCTATGGGAATTCTGCATAGCCCATGATATCTCTCTGAGGGCTTTTCACCTACCCGGCACTCACAATGCACAAGCCGATCACCTCAGCAGGGTTTTCTCCCACCAATACGAGTGGTCACTCCACTGGGAGCTTGCTCGGGAACTCTTCCAAGAGAGAGCTCCCCAGGTAGATCTCTTTGCTACCGCCCAGAATCGTCTCTGCCCCCAGTTCTGCTCCAGGGCAAGGGGGTGATCTTGGATGTGTTCCTGATTTGGTGGTCAGGCCACCTGTTCTATGCCTTTCTGCCATTTCCCCTGATAGGCAAGGTCTTACAGAAAGTGAAGGCAGTCAAGTCGGGGGTTATCTTCATAGCCCCAGATTGGGCCCGGCAACATTGGTATGGAACCCTCCTGCAGCTTCTAGGCTGCTGCTTCAGCCAGATCTCCTCTTTCAGGAGGGGGGATACCTCCTCCACCCAGCCTGGCCATGCTTCATCTGACAGCGTGGCTGCTCCATGAATAGATGAGGAGGAAGGGAGGTGTTTGGAGGATATCAGGCAAGTTCTGCTGGAAAGCAGAAAGCTGTCCACACGATGGACCTACCTGGCCAAATGGTTTAGGTTCTCTAGATGGACGAGAGAAAGAGGTACTTCCCCATCATCTGCATTGCTCCAACTCATTCTCAATTACCTCCTATCCCTTAGGACCCAGGGGCTAGATCCCGCCTCAGGGTACGCTTAGTAGCCATTTCGGCTTTCCACCCTCCGGTGCATGATCACTCGGTATTTTCCCATCACGTGACATCCCGGTTTTTGAAAGGACTGGATCCGGCATTCTCTTACGCCAGGCCCCCGGTCCTGCTATGGAACCTGAACCTAGTGTTCTCCCGCCTCATGGGTCCCCCGTTTGAACGCTTGGCCACGTGTTCCTGGTCCCACTTATCATGGAAGGTAGTGTTCCTGGTGGCGATCACCTCAGCCCGCCATGTACACGGTCTTCCACAGAGATAAGGTCCAGCTTCACCCACACCCTGCTTTCCTGCCGAAAGTGGTCTTCATTTTTCATATGGATCAGGACTTTTCCTTCCGATACTCTGTCCCAAGCCCCATTCCTCCGATGAGGAACGACACCTACACATGCTAGATGTGCGTAGGGCGCTGGCCTTTTACCTAGACCGAACCAGGACATTCTGGAAACCCCGCAACTTTTCGTTGCATAGGCCGAACGAATGAGGGGACAACCGGTTTCTACCCAGGGAATTTTCCATTGGATCACCTCATGCATATGCACATGTTACGACCTGGCAGGGGTTCCCCCGCCGCCTATTGTGAAGGCGCATTCTACTAGAGCTCAGGCCTCATCAGCCGCCTGTGTAGCTCATATGCCTATTCAGGACATTTTGTAGAGCTGCCTCATGGTCCTCTGTCCACACCTTTTCATCACACTATGCAATCGTATCCCAAACACGAGATAACACTGGATTTGGTAGGGTGGCACTCCGTCCCGCAAACCCGTAAACTCCTACCCACCTCCATCAGATATAGCTTGGAGTCACCTTCTGTGGAATACACATGAGCAATCACTCGAAGAAGAAGAAGAAAGGACAGTTACCTGTTCCGTAACTGGTGTTCTTTGAGATGTGTTGTTCAGGTGTATTCCACATCCCGCCCTCCTTCCCCTCTGTCGGAGTTTTCTGGCAAGAAGGAACTGAGGGTGTGGGGAGTGCGCAGCTCCCCTTATAGCGCGGTATAGAGACGCCATTCTAGGGGTTGCAGTGGTGCTTCCCCACTACAGGTACTGCTAAGGGAAAAACTTCCGCCACCTGTGCACATGGCGAGCACGCACACCTACAATGGAATACACCTGAGCAACAAATCTCGAAGAACGCCAGTTACAGAACAAGTAACTGTCCTCTTCCAGTTGTTAATAACTAAAAATCACCCTTCTTGATGGTGGTCTAGCATCATAGTACTACTTTGATATCATGGTATGGTTCTTCTTCCACCCTCATCAACTCTGAAAATATCAAACTTAATTAGGCACTGATCACTGTATAGTGGCTGAACCATACCTGCTTCCATGTGCATCGACTCCCCTCCCTATTTATGAATTGTTAACCATCCTTCCTCCTGAACCAAAAGTATTTAGCTTCACACAGCTTTACTTACAAATAGCCTTAACAGTCAACAAGTTAATATCTAATATGCATTTTGAGACCTGATGCAAGAGGTTTTTGAACCTACTTCCTAACAGATTGTATGTGTATGTATTAGAAATAGGTGATCATGTATAATATTTCATAGCTATTGAATAATTCCACAAATATTTTGTTGCTTCTGAAGTCACACATGGGATAAGTGAAGTGGTCATTCTTCATTTCTCCTTCATGCCCTGTTTAATACATTTTCAATATCTACTAGGAGATTTTATGTGTTAATTCATGTGAATACTGATATAGTGATCTGACTGCTCCTTTCAGTCAGTATGGTGGTACAAGCCACGTTCTTCTATTAAGTTGTAATTAAATCTCACATTTACCTCAGTGGCAGTGCCACATGCAGAAGGATGGCAATGAGAGTATATGTGTGGACTTGCACAACTAATATTTGCCCTCTGGCTTTTTTATTAATGTAGTTGGTCAATAAATAATATACAGTGGCAATAATAAAACATACTGCAACATATCTGATCACTCTTTACCAAGGGCCACACTGTAAGCCAGATTCAAAGAGTACCATATGTCTGTCAGGAAAAGAATAATTCAGTGTAGTTGTAATCATGTTGGTCCCAGGAGCGAGATTGTGTGGGTGAGGTCGTATCTTTTATTGGATCAATTTCTGTTCGTGAGAGAGACCAACAGAAGTTGGTCCACTAAAACACATTACTTCACCCACCTTGTCTCTCTGGGATAAAAAAGATAGTCAGGTGGTGCACAGCTTTGCTGCACTGCTCTCAGATCCCTCGTAACCCATATAATTCACATTTTGCGAGTGTTTAAGAACTTTGGAGACAACACTTTGGTATGCAATCACAGGACATGTGCATATTCTGCTGTGTACCCCTGATTCCCATCATGAAATGAGGTCTACTGGGATAATTTGTGCTCCTTGCACAGGAAATTAGTGCAAGCAACTCTGTGGAGGTTTTGTTACCACTCCAGGGCCAGCCAGGGCCAGGGTGGGAAAATGATATTAATTTTTAATCTGTATTTGTACCTATTTGATTGGGATAAGTAAAGGGGGACTAAATTTATCTTTGTAAAATGAAATATACTAGCTTCTAAGAAAGGTATCTATTGGTGAAAAATGTTTATTAGTATCCGTCACAGAACAAATATGATACTAAATGCAAAAATACCCCAAACAATTACTGTGTTTTTTCTTGTAATTAACTAGTATTTTTCACAAAACTCATCTAATTATCCATCAGTCATGGTAAAATGAAAGGTCAATAACTACAGATGCATAATTTCTCTCTGATAGATTGCTGTTTGAAAATAGGTTTATGACAATTAGATGATTAATTTCCTTTTATTAAACACCATTATGAGACTTCATGTTGCATTCACCAGTTTATTACTGTTACTTTTTCTCTTTTGTTGGAAATTAATGCTGGATAACATCCAGACTAAATAGAAGCTCAGGTAGATAGGCATTATATTAAAAAGAATTGCTGCTTCTATTTTTGTTTTTTATTGCAGAAATGACCAAAGACCACAATTAGGATAATGATCTCAGTGTGCTTGAGGCAAACATTTTTCTTGATCCACAAAACTTACAGGTTAATATATTGTCTGTAAAACAACAACAACAATGGGAGGGAGGGTTGGTGAAGGTAACAGTTATAAAAATATGTTTGTACTAGCTAGGGCTGTGCACAACTTGATGTTTATGAATAAGTTAAGTATTTTATATATATATATATATATATATATATATATATATATTAAAAAAAAATTCCCCTCTCACCCCTATGGGTGGTATGTGTCTTCCTCAATCTCGGGTCCTCTACCAGAGGCCTGGGAGTTTGAGGGTTCTGCTCAGTATCTTAGCTGTTCCTAGCACTGCACTCTTCTGGACAGAGAGCTCTGATGTTGTTCCTGGG
>NC_133769.1:51631910-51667669 GCF_003597395.2 Chelonoidis abingdonii | reverse complement strand
AGGTAGGCAGGTGAAGTGTTAGGGGGTCTTTTGCCCAAGGACCCCTACTGGAAAGTTGGGTACCAACCGGGATTTGAACCCCGGTCTCTCGTATCAAAGGGCGGTGCTCTTAACCACTACGCTATCCAGTTGCTATCTACGCTATCCAGTCGCTATTATAATATATATATTATCTTAAGGTACCACCACCCCAACTATCCCACACACTAAGTTAATTATAAGCCATTGAGCTAGCAGAAAAATCTTTCTTGTAAGACCTCTGATTAGGTCAATCTTTCCATTACTCGGGACTGGTTGACCATTACCTTTCTCACTGTTATCCCCATCTAAACAATGTTCACTAATTCTGCAGCACTCAATTCTTTCAGCCCCCTACTGGTCATCTAGATTTTCGTAGACTCTTGAGTTTTCTGAG
This sequence comes from Chelonoidis abingdonii, assembly GCF_003597395.2. Lineage (NCBI taxonomy): Eukaryota > Metazoa > Chordata > Testudines > Testudinidae > Chelonoidis > Chelonoidis abingdonii. The sequence continues at coordinate 51,667,254 of NC_133769.1, read as the reverse complement.
GAAACAACTAGCAGGTTATGAGCACTACTGCCAGCAAACAATATAATAATTGTTCAGCCTCCCACACCTTGGTGGCATCCGTCTTCTTACTGTTGCCCAGATGTTAATTGTGGGATGCTCTTGACTGCATAGGCTCTCAGCTGTTTGTCCCCTTTTGGCATGCTTTCCAAAAGGTTTCCTCATCGCCGTGTTTGGAGTCAGGAAGAAATTTTTTCACCAAGGCAGATTAGACTGACCCTTAGGAAAGTTTGGGTTTGCTTTCCTTTGGTTTATGCAGAAAGGGTCATTGGGCTGCATGGTTTGTAGTTGGAAGTGGTTCAGATCTTCTTAAATTGAAGAGCCTTCGAATGATACGGTATGTCTACACTACCTGCCGGATCGGTGGGTAGCGATCAGTTTATCGGGGATCGATATATCATGTCTCATCTAGATGCGATATATCAGTCCCCGAACACCCTCCTGTCGACTCCGGAACTCCACCAGATCGAGCGGCGGTAGCGAAGTCGACAGGGGGAGCCAAGGCCTTCGATCCCGCACTGTGAGGACCGGAGGTAAGTCGATATAAAATACTTTGATTTCAGCTATGCTATTCACGTAGCTGAACTTGCATATCTTACATTGACCCCATCCCCTAGTGTAGACCAGGCCATAGTTTTGCTAACTTGTGTAGACTAGTTTGGAATGTTTGTCAGTTGTCATTACTGAGTGGCTAGTAACCTATGGGCTGTTTGTTAGATAATTTTGTCCCCATTCCCTTCTTCAGATAACGTAATCATAGGTTAAGCGACAAAGGAGTTTAGTAGTATCATTGGATTAGTACTAGGAAGAATCATATGCAGATGTGTGGTTCCCCTTCAAGCAGGACTAAATCTCCTTAAGGGAAATTGATGTCTATACAATTCTGGGTTTGTGAACCTGAGTCATTAGGAGAAAGGAGGATACAATGTAATACCCTGGAGGGCCAAAGGTTCCACTAATCTAATGTAGCTGCATAATCACTTTGTAACATGCTGCTATCCAGTTAATAAAGTTGAGGCCTCTTGCCTTTAACTCAACTAAGTGCATGTGCATGTGTACATGTTTGCCTGTTGCATGGTACTACCAATGATGAGAGTTAACTCTTGTATGAAACTTACAACTCGAAAAACTGTTTGGAAGCTTATTTTATGTTCAATGGTCAAAGTTAAAACAGTCAATCGTTTAACAAAATAAAATAGGGATTTTGGGGTGGAAAGGTGAAAGAATCTGGCTGTCTTCTGGCAAGTTTTTTGGTTCTGGTTATCTGCAAAGTATACACCGTTTGTCAGTATAACTGAGGAGTGCCTGTATAAACATTCTTGTTTCGACTGTTCCACATAATAGTTTCTTGTATCATATTTCTTCTGACCTCGCTATCTGAAACCAATTACAGGAGATCCATTTGGGCTGCATCTATTTTCATAAGAAGCCCAGGCAGCAGTGTTTTTCTCAGAGATGAATATCAACATCAAATATGCTTCTGAGTGCTTTGTTATTTATGTTTCAGAGAGATTTTGTAGCCTTCAGCTCTCAAGAATGTGTCATGCTGTGCTGTTTATACATTGAAGATATTAATGGGCATAGATGTCATTTTTCATTTTAACGTCTCAAATGCAACAGGCTTATAGGTTAAACATTCTTATTTTTAAAGAAAAGATATGAGTGACATCTGTTTTCTACAAAATACACATTTACTTTTTAAAGCAGGAAAGTAATCTGTTTACCTTCTTTGGTAGCAACTTTCACTTTGTTAAAATGTTAAATCTTATTAAACTAATTTGAAAGCATTCTTAAAATAACAAAAATCTAGGGAATAGTACATGACTCATATCTCCTTCAATTATCTTTAACACATAAAAATGTACATTAAATTATCAAATTTAATAGAGTGAATTATATACAATAAATTTTATTTTTGTTCTGCTTACATTTCAGATAGGTTGGAACTGCACAGTAAATATTAAAAAAAAGTGTTCCCAATAAATATTTTATTGCAAGATGCAATGAGTTCTGGAAACCCATATGCCCAAATTTCCTTCTCATGCTGGCAGTACTTATACCATTATAATGATTTTCATTCACATTGTTAAACTAATTGCAACTTCAATCGGAATCTTTATTTATTTTTAGTGTTTTCATCTACCTCATCTTTATTTTTCTACAGTTTTACTAAATTAGATAATTAAGCAAAAATGCCTCCTAAATTCAAAACAAATGTCATTGGAAAGTGGATATTGTTTTGACTGCCCAAGAAACCTTTCTTTTGCTAGCATTGGAATCAAAACTCTGCATAATTTTGACCAGCAAAGTTTGTAAACATCTGTTAGTTTGTTTTAGCTGAATTGTATTTAGATCACATATTATCATCCAGTTAGTTCACAGAACTTTATTAATGTTATCTGGAATTTGCCTTAATTTGATACATGACTGAAATGTAGATGTCTTCCAACATTAATATTTTACTTTAAATTGTCAAGTTGTTTTTCAAGGGTTTAATAGCAGTAAATGAACTGATAGAACTGAATGTTTTATAGTCCCCTAATTCTCACAGTTTTGAATAGTGCCAATAATAATTATCTGAGATGAACAGTATGTCTCTGAGAAATTGTTTACTGAGAAGCAATACCAAAGTGTTAACCACTACATTGAGGAAAAATGTGTCGTGTGATAACAGATATAAGAACAAAGACTGTCAGCGATTTCTCCTTATGAATTTTAAATCATCTCTGATCTTTTGAAATTGTTTTCTGTTCTTCTTCTATCTCCTGTGTTTACAGTAATCTAAATTGCCACAATAAGCTCATTGAAGTATTCAGGTAGTCATCATTTGTAAGACATTCTGTATTAAAAGATGAGCCTTTACTCTTTTAAAGATGTCTCTACCTGCACATATAAATCAAGCTAGTTTAAGTAGTGTAGCTTTTTATGCAAACATATCCTGTTGTGGTATATTTCTTTTTCATAGACTGTGACTTATTTTGTAGTGGCAGGGATTCATGCTTTCTTATAGTGATGCTGTGCTAGGATGCTCCCCACGATTTGAGCAATATTACCTGGCAAAATTCTGAGATGCTTTAGATTCTAGTTCTCTAATTCTCTGGTACAGTAAATCTAGAGCTGGGCCAGAGATTTGAATCCTTTTTATATTGGTGCTAGTTGTTTGTGTTTCTGAGAAAGACTGGGACCCTGAAACAACTTGCAGAGTGTGAAAATAACCCATGGATATTATTATTTTCAAGCATTGATTAGTCTGTATACCAGCAAGATGCTGTATTATAATTTTTCCAGATAAAATCAGTTTAATGAACTTTCTGCTACCACTACAAATAAAAGAAATTAATTATTCATGGCGCTTTCCCTCTTTTATTTATCTTCAGCTCTCTTCAGTGGTCCTTGTAACAACACTGTCTGATTGGTGAGCTATGCAGGCTCCTGTCAATTCAACAGTGCAATGATTCCCTCTCTTTAATTCCAGTCTCCCTCGGGTAGGGCTCCAAAGATTGTGAAGGATCGTAAAACTCACTACAAATCAAAATGAATGTGATGCCTGAGCAGTACCATTTCTCAGCCAAGTGTTTCAGAATAGGACCTTGGGGCCAAATCCTGGTCCCAGTGAAATTAATGGATATTTTTCATTGACTGCAACAAGACCAGAATTTGGCCTTTAGAAACTATTTGTGAACCGTGGTTGCAAGGAAAGTTATTGTTCTATTTAGAATAGCAAATAGAACACAAATTCTATGGTGACAAAATACTCAAAGTGCACATTGAAATATGTTGAACTGTACTTATTTTTAAAGAACAGAAGCTGGATCTCTCTCTCTTTCACTCTCATTACCTAGGTTCAGGGGAATGTAGGGGAATGTAATAATCCTTCTAGTGCTGAAGGTGACCTGTAATTACTTGAGAATTTGATGAAACAATAAGCAGATTGTTGTGGGAATGGCTCCAAATGTTAAAAGTATGTTCTGCAAACTTGTACCAGATCCTTCTATGGGGAGACAAATCAATGTTGTTAGGAGATGGTGCTAGTGCATTCAGTTTGTTTACTTTGGTTTTCTATGTCTGCCTGCCTTCTCAGAAAACTTGCTTGGAGCCAGACTGTAGCAGCCCTCTCTCTGTCTTTTCATAATTGATCAGGGGATGACTGCCTTCCCTGAGGGTTAAGACGTGGCAACTTTTTCTGTTTGCTCAGCATCTCAATGCAGTAGTTCAAACATTGTTCACACCAGCTGGCAGTGTAATGCCATATGCACATCTTGTCAAAGCAACTGTTGTCATGGATACTAGAAACTATCTTAAAAACCAGCTCATTTGAGTCTAGTCAAAATTGTACCTTTCTTTATCAGCTGAGAATCTTGATTATTGTAGGAGAATATCGATGAAATAAGGTTACATTGTGATATATAGACTGAATGTTCCAGTAACAGCAATATGACATAGTTTAATACATTGTTAAATAACATAACTGCTATTCACTGAACTCAGACATTGAAGCGGGAGGAGAAAAAGAGTTCTTCAAGTAGCTTCATTATAAATGTTTTAGAATTAGTTTAAATTGTTTTTTCCTTTTAAAAAAATCTTTTAGTAAGTACTGTTTTGTAGCTCTTGTTTTTACAATAATTTTATAGACAAAATTCATTGAAAACTAGCCCTCTTCTGGTAAATGGAATGTTTATATACATTTCTATTGCTTAGCTTTATTGTGCTGAGTTGGAATGAAAACATAAAATAAATGAAAACATCTTATATTTTGATTGGGATAATGTCATCCACAGAAACTGATCTGATTGGTGGAGTGGTAATTTCTTTGTTCTCTGATTTTACTAAGAATGCAAATGAAAACCACTCAGTTTTATTTAGCATTAAAACTGCACTTTATTTTGTCAAAGGAGAGGTTTCCCCTTGAATTGTAAGTACAAAAAAGTGTTTTTAATCTTCAATGAATATCCTTATTAATTCACTTTCAAGATAATCTGATGTTGATTTGTCAAATTTAATTACAGCTTCCGGTAACACTTGAAGTCTACTGCTTTTGCTTCAAAATTGTAATATGAAAATGCAAATTGAATGATAATTTACAAGGGAGTGGGCATTTTAGTTGAACACTCAAAGACAAGTTCCTTGTGGAAATGAGGCTATTGATGCAGTTTATGATTTTTCCTCTTCAAGCACTTTAAACAAATTAACTTTATTTCCTGCAGGATTTCATGTACATCCATAAATTCTAGTGAAGTCTTATGTATGTACTTTCTGAGGATTTTTCTTGTATATTTTAAGAAAAACTCAAGTATGATGATTACAGATTGAATAGGAGGACACTATATTTTCTCTGAATGTACTTACCTAATATTCACAGTGACTAACCAGCCTCTTTCTATGAAATGTTCAAAAATTATTTCAGGATTGTCTTTTTACTTTTAGGCACTCCAAGCAGCAAGACAGTTGCTCTTACAGCAACAGACAAGTGGACTGAAATCTCCTAAGGGCAGTGATAAACAGAGACCACTACAGGTTAGTAAAATATGCTTATCTCTGAGGCCTTATTCACACAGAAGTGCATTGTGCTCGCACATATATGTGTCTGTAGTGTACTCTTGCATATATACAGTTTCACAAATACAGTAGATATGCTTGCGTGCCAGTAGTTCATTTCTGATTCATAAAGAAAACTTACTGCACAATAAGAAAATGTTGTAGTTCGTAGATACTTAAAAGGTCACTTAATATAGAGATTTATGCAAACCAAATCTGAATTCAATAGCTACAATATAAAGAATGTTTGTATAGATATCTTGAGAGATTGTGTGCGCTCTTACTCACAAATGGACGTAAAAATTCCTGTGTCAAGGCTAGGAGTAAAATGATGTCTAGGAAAACAAAGCAGCCCTAGACAATCCACCAGCATTCTAACCAAGGGACAAATGCAGAACAACCCAAAGCTGCCAACACAACTGCATGAATTGCAAAGAAGCTGCACCTGCTGCTTTTAGAGAAATATATTCTAGAGTTTCATATTTGAATGCTTTGTTTCATTCAGCATATGTGAATTGCTTTACCACATGTTGAGTAATTTTTTCAAATACTTTATTGATAAAAGTGCATGTACCATTTAGAAAAGGCAAACCATGTTATCCCAGGAAGTTTTGAGGGTTTTTTTGTTTTGTTTTGTTTTTTTGTAAATTTTACCTCATTCGTCGATTGTTGTAAGAGTTCTGTTAGAAACTATACACTGCTAACACCAGAGATTCTCACTCATTTCAAGCAAACCAAATATTCATATTTTCACCTGTGAACAGCAAAAGACAATATGTGAAAGATGATTGTGCAAGGCTCTGAGTGTAAAGAAAGTATAATTCCTCCCATCTTTTACCTCACAGCCCCTATCTACTTCTCCAGGGGAGGCTTTAGGCCTTTTGGAGATCACATATTCTTTGGTAGGCTAGTGAATTTCTATGTGGTGCCTTTCTGGTTGGTGTTCTCCACTGAGCCAGAATTCCAAACAGCCACTTGGGGCTGCTCTGCATCCTCAGTTACTTTCTTTAAATAAGTGTCTTTTTTGTCTCAGATATAATTTGTGTGATGTGTTCTTTGGCTTTAGTCTTCATGACATTTTTCTCTTCTGGGATGTCTAAAGGAGTATCTCAAACACAAGAGTTTTCTTTTCTTTCTTTCTCTCTTTCTTTCTCTCTTTCATGTGAAATTTTGCCAGAAACATTATGTTCATTTGTGCACTTTTTAATGTAATTCCACATTTTCACCCTTTTCTTTGTGACACATTCATGAAGGAACATAAGGACTCGTTCACACAGTTCTACGCTTCCGCCTTTTTTCAATGTGCTTTTTAAATTGCAGCAATTTGCATACTTACGAGCTGTCTCAGTTCAGTGAGGACTGCCCTGGCTTTTTTAAACCAACTGAAAGTGCTTACAACCAGGCCAAAGACTCAGGCAGATGTCTAAGGGGAATTAAATATATACAGTTGGCATCATGCCATAAAGATCTGCCATAGAAAGCAAGCAAGAGTCCTGAGACTGTCTCAACTCCCCCACACTTCTCCTTAGTGTTGAGTTTTCCTTCTAGTGGATGTTCTGAAAGCCGCGGACGGAGACAAAAATGGTGGCCAGAGAGGCAGCAGCTGCCTGACCTGCCAGCTATGTTTCTTCAGTGAGTGCTTAAGGGTAAGATTGGCAGCTCAACGCTCCACCCCCCACCTGATCTTTATCTTGAGTCTAAGGAGGAAAATTTTGGAAGGAACAGCCAGGAGGGATGGACGGTGATGAAAGAAGGGAAACACATAGGGAGTCAAGGCCTGAAACCTAGAGGGATGGTGATTATTTTGAGAGAGGGAGAGATTCTTCTGAAAGAGGGGGAGAGATTGGAAGAGATGCTTTGGGTCCTCATAGTCCTTATGGATCAAACATGGAGGATATGCCCTGTGTCTTTCAATCTCCCAGGGAAAGGAAAGGTGTGTCTACATTACAATTAAACACTCACAGCTGGACCATGTCAATTTACTTGAGTTTACGGGGCTTGAGCTATGGAACTATTTAATTGCTGTGTAGAAGTTCAGGCTCCAGCCTGAGCTTGAAATTCTATTAAACAGTCCCATAGACTGAGTTAGCTGTCATGGACAGCCATGTGTGTTTAACTGCAGTGTAGACATGCCCTGAGTGGTAAAGATGACTCGTGCTTACTTCTCACCAGTGGTGGAGAAACAGGGGAGGAGTAAATAAAGAAAGCAAATAGCAAATATTTTCTTTTCAAAAGCTTTCTAAAGCCAGGATTGCCGCTTTTTTATGCCAGATTTTGCTCTAGACACCCAGAATGCCCACAATGTCTCTTATTAAGTGTGTGCACTTTATTTGATACTTTTTAAACGAAAGACAAATGAAATATGTTCTCCAACTTCAGTTTAGGTATCAAATGTCATGTAAATTAAGGCCTGAGTATAAGTCCATTTTTATTTTTCTTTCTGACTGTAAAGTGTATAAAAAGATTTGAAAATAAGTCCTTGGAGCTTTTTTATTTCTGTCGTTGACTGTTAATACAGAGCTTTGCATTGTTCGTTATATAGTGGAAATTTACATCTTGAGCATTATGATGCCTGTTAGGCCCAATATTGTAGTACAGGTCATAAAATTGTACAACATTACTATATTATTATGCCAGATTTCATGGTAACTTAATGCCAAAGTTTCATAGCAATAAGCACCGATACATATATACAGATATTAACAATGTGGGGTTTAGAGGACACAAATACAAAGAAACATATGCTGGAAGTAAAAGGAGGAGAACAAATTTCTCTCACCAAAATATTAAATTAGCTTCAGTATTATTGTGTTTCTAATTTCAGAGCAACTGACCAGTCTGGCAACTGGAAACAGATTGGGACTGTATTAAGGATCTAATAAAACTTTCAAAGTAACCTATACATCTGCAGTCAAATGGGGGCATTAGGTAATAATTCCCATTGTAGCCCTCATGCACTCCATATTTGGATGTAAATAAGGAGCACGTACATAAAGAGAAAGAAAGAGGAACACATTTTATATTTTTGTAGCTATTTTGTTACAAATTGTATTGTGTCTATTTTTTAAACATTCACTATGGTATTTTATGTATATTTTCTTTATTACTCAGTAATATGTGCTTTATTTTAGTGGTCTATGGAACACATTAGCTAGTCAGCAGGTTGAAAAGTTACTGCAGAAACTTTCAACCTCCCCTCACACTCCTTTGCAAAAGTAGGGTTTTGGGGTAGTGGGCCATGGATTTCTTACGATACTTCACATAAAATGTGCCTTTAGGGAACCCTCTGGGATCATTACAGAGGAATTTGGGTAGTGATCCAAAGCAGTTCTTGCTAGCTTCTTATGAAAAAATCCTTTTGAAAGTGACAGCATGTTATATAAGCAGGATAAAGAGAGAGAAGTGTTACGTTTTCAGTTTTATTTATTTATTTATTTATTTATTTAAATGGAAAAATGTCATCATCATCTGGTTAAATCACAAATATTATTTCTTAAAAGTGCTTGTGATTCGGACTTGGATCTGACATTGTCCTGAATGATAACTGCATAGCTGTAAATTTTTTATAGATGGCCTGTTCCCAGAACGCGTATGTCTATCTACTTATCTCTGTTTTTTTATTTACATTTTTTCTGGCTTTCAGGGCTGCAAATGGCATAAGCATTAGAATGTCTTATGCAAAACTGAGAAAAACATCCCATCTGACAACCTTGAGTATGAGTTGTAGTAGTGATTTTACTTTCATGTATAGATATTTGAATAAATGTATCTGAAACATGTTTATATATGCCATTCATTACCCTAATGCACCAATTGAATGGATCCAATCAGTAGGTACATTGATTAACAACATATAGCAGAATAACTAAATAGGGATAGTGATGAGAACAGAAGATATTAGCCTCAGTATTATGAGATATATTTTACTGTCTTATCTGTACATCCTTAAAAACATATTGTAGTACTAAGGATAAGATTTTTGTAATGTTATTTTTGGTTCCTGAAAATTTGTTATCTTCACTAGTGATGCTGTGATTATGGTGACCTGTCGTGAAGCAAGCTGGCCACATGCCTGGAATTATTTAAATGTCATGACAATGCATTCCCAAAGTACGTATAATAAATAAAAATCACATAGATTTTTAGAACCTTTTCAGACAAGTAACGTTCCTACAGGCACTGAAGAATCAAGCGTCATGTAGCTTAGGTATGAAAAATAGTAGCATTATTGTTCTTGTTACATTTACAGCCATGAGTCAGACTTGTGGTTCTTCAACAACTGTGCAAATTGTATTGATTTGCTATCATAGTTGAGCATTAGTGCGCTAGGATTATTTCCTTTATTTTGGGTGGTCTAATCTTTACATTGTTCATGTTTTACATTCTGCTGTAGGCTGCATAACTATTTGGATGGCAAGTTACACTTTTTTCTATAAGATCTATAAAAATCGGTTTTTTTTCTATCCAGTGTAATCTCTATATTGGAATATTTAATTTTTATGAAGTCAGGCTTCAAACTTTTTCTTAACTGGAACAAACTGATATTTATTTTTAATTCTGTAGGTTAATGTATCTATAGCTAACTAGTTGCTTATTAACATCTTAGTGCTAGAAGATTTGTTGCTTCCAACATCAATACGAATGCATTTTGTATTAGGATGCTATGTCAGGAAATCATGACTCCTGGAACCAAAGGGTTAAGCTCAGTGTGTACCAAGCCTGTTGTATAAATATCATGCTGTAGGGAGTGTTAGTTGTTAAGGTAAGCTTTGTTTGTTTAGTATGAACACGTCATTGAAATAAGCATTTTATAAAATTTGGTTTTAGGAAAGCTAAGTATACATTTCAGTTTCATTACTTAATGTTTATTTTCTTAGTGTTTAGTATCCAGAGTAACAGAAGTTGGAATACGTGTATATATAAAATGTCCAAAATATCAGACATTATCTTTCTGTAAAGTATTTTATTCAAAGATAAGTCTGACAATACACCTTCAGAACAAAGAGATTGCAAGCCCTGATTTGTCATACAGAGGTCATTGATCCTACAAAATATTTTATCTCGTGTGTAAATGACAAATGGAAATAATAAAGAACAACTCAAAAATAAAAGCAGAAAAACAAAACACTGAACAGCATATTTTGGCTGGTGAAGGTATGAGCAAGCTGTTGGCGGGGGTGGTGTGTGTAAGTGTGCAGGTGCATGTACATGTGCATACAACATGTGACAGAGAAAGAACTAGTGGTGGAACTGAGAGGGGTATATCTGGACGGAGTATAGAGTGAATGGGGTTCTGAGTGGTAGTGTAAGGAGTGATAGGGTTAGAGGGAGGTAAACAGTGCACCATTTTCTTCAGAAGATAGAAAAGCATGTACCCACAAGGACACCCAAGTACACTACTTCTGGCCTCACCTGCCTGCTTTCCCTGCCTCAGAGCTGCCCCTAATTCAGTCATCTCCCTTGGGATCTTCTGGTAAGATAAATTGGTATAAAATAGTGAACAAAATATTATACTTATTCAAGAATGGATTTTAAAAACATAACGTATTGTAATATAAAGAACCTGATGAGAAAGTAAAAAAGGACAAAATAGGCATAAGTGGGCAGAAGAAATTGGAGAGCAGAGAAAATACCTGGCGAGCATGGGCACTTGCTTTTCAGTTTTGTCTTCGGGCCTGTAAATATGGAATACAATCCTGTCTCACACCTAACTATCTATGGGATTCCTGCTTAAAATACATAAAAGGAGAAATAAATGTTTTGGATAATAACATACATTGGGTTTCCTCTGTGCCAGGTCAACTAGCAATAGAAATCAATTTAATTAGTCCAAAACTCACTCTCCAGATCTTCCAGCCAACTATATGTGTACGTCTCTTCCACTTAAGACTAAGTAAGCTCTACCTAGCAAGGGGCATGAGAATTTTGTACATACTCGAGAGCATTGATTTGGGGAGATGCAAATGTCTAATATGTAAGAGGAGAATAGTGATAAACAGACTTGCCCTCTTGAGTATAATCCTGAAGGAAATGTTTGGCCTACATATAAGCAAACAGTGAGGCTTGGGGTAAATTAAATCTGGAAGCTAGCTGCTGGAAAGGCATAAGTCCCATTTTGCCTAGTAAGTCTGCTATGAAAGATATGCAGTTATCCTCTAAGGTGAAGAAATTTGCATCAGTGATACCCACTCTAAAGGCAAGGATAAACCCTAGAGAGGAAGAGGAGTCAAGGGAGTTTATTTTTAGTTAAGTTGAGTGTGTCTGTGTGAACTTCCATGCTTTCAGCAGTGTAGAAAACAAGAGTACCATGTAAAGTAGAGAGATCAGAGTGGTAAGAAAGGAAGGACCAGGCTGTAATTCAAATGTGTATAATGGTTGCATAATATTGTATTGGAAATACTGTAAGGAAAATGCTTTTAAAAACCTGATTCTTCTCTCATTTATATGGGTTTTACCCTCATGAATAAAGGCCCATTCCAGAGTACCTGTCCTCTCTTTGATTATTTATGTTACTGATGAAAACGAATATCTTGTGTCCGTTATCTTTAAGCCACAACATCTGTCAGGACAAGTATTGCTTTAAATCACTTCTCACTGTTAGAAACATCAAACATTTAAAAAAAATAGTCAGCCAATAGATTCCTAGAATGCCTCTATCACATTCTAAACACTAAAGTGAATGATTTTGTATAAGATATTTTATGATGTTCATCACCCACTTTAGTTTTCATATTGATTTATTGTTGCTGAAAATGTCTTTTTGGCTTGTATTAAAACATCTGTAGTTTATTCATGCTCTATTTTTCACTGATAAAACAAATGTTTGTAGTTAGATATGTATGTAAAATATTTCTGCAACTCTTCAGATCTTATGAATTTTATAGGGGCATATATCGAAAAATCGTACGTACGCAGCCAGTGTTTTCCACCCTTCTACTTCCAGTGAGTGAGAAGGAGACAATGTAGTGGTAATGCTTTTTGTAAAAGTTATATTTACAACCACTGATTATGCCAAACTAGAGCTAGCACATAACCAGCAATTTTAGAAAGAATATTAATTTTAAACGTATACAGGTGCTATATATATCAGAGGGGTAGCAGGTATACAGAGGGGTATACAGAGCGGTATACAGGTATACAGGGGTATGCAGGTATACAGAGCAGGTATACAGAGGGGTATACAGGTGCTACAGTTCGTCCCCCTGGTTTCTATGCCTCTCTCTCTCAGAATTTTATTACTGTCTCTGAATCCTATATCCTTTTTTTTAGAGTTGGTTAGGAATTTTCCAGCAAAATGGGAAATGATGATTCATCATAAGCGAAACAATGGGAAAGGATCAGTTTGGACAAATTTTTAGATGAGAATTAAAAAAAAAAAAAGTTTCATAATTCTTAAAATGTCCCATGCCAATATTTTTAAATGAGAAGTTTTCTTTTTTAGGTAAAAGAGTAGTAAAAAAAAAAAGGTATAAAATTGTTGAAATAAAAATGAAACATTTTGAAATGACTGAAATAAAATTTTCAGTTTACCTCATTTGATTTTTTTTCAGCTGTGAATTCATAATTTTTATTTTTATTTATTTTTTTTTTTTTGAGATTTTGACTTTTTGACCTGATTCAAGATGGGAAAATGTGTTGACATCTCAGAAATTCTTGTAGGATTAGAAAACCATTTCCCGTACATCTACTTTCTTTGCTCCTGTCATCACTCCCCTGTCCTCAGTTACCTGTGTTGCTGATCCTGACTATCTCTACTGACTGCGTAGCGGGAGAAAACGTTGGGTTACCAATTTTGATTGGACTTATTCCTAGAGGTTTCATCACATGACATAATCATTTAATTAATAATGATTAATCTTTGATTTCTGGAGACTCCAGGACAATCCTGGAGGGTTGGATCCCAAATTCACTCACTCCTACTCTTCATATAGGCTCACAAATTTCAGGCCTAGAATTTAGAGAATACTTATTCTTTTCTCAGACTAAAGAGCAGATCCACAATCCCAAATTCTTCTCATGATGGCTCCTGCCATTTGCCTTATACCAGGAACTACTGCTGTGAATTGGATGGATGGAGGAGTGTCTGTCTTTTTCCTTATCTAGTCTGTAAGCTACAGGAGTCCAAGCCCTAAAAATAAGTTTCTTTTCTTTGCACTGCCTCAACAGCTGGAAACCTTTATCCACTCTCAACCCTACCGCTATGCTTCCTGCACAGCCTTCACATTCACCACAACTGCTCCTTTTTCTTCCATGTGAGTAGCTCCATTATGGTTGTGGGAGATGCAGGTTTTCGTGAGCCACTCTTCCAGACTTTTTGAAACAGCTCTGATTGGTCTGATTCTCCCAGTAGCTGGCTTACTGCCCAGAAAAGACTGTAAAGAGCCAAGTGGGGATGTGTGAATGGCTCCCCACTCAGCATGATTCTGTTAAAGGGTCTGCTCCCAAGCAGATTCCTAATTACACCGGTTTAAGATTCCACCACTCAAGCAAGTGTCTCTTGACATCCTCGAATTTAGCAAACATATCAGTATACAATGATATAAAAACTGTTGATCCAGAAAACAGCCAAGGAAAATATCCTGTAAACTATTTAGCATTCTGAATGGGTTTTGCTTAATTTTAAGTCACTATCTGCTTTGCTTCCAAGTCAAATACGGTGATTCTTTGTTCTATAAATTTAAAAATAGCTTCAAATGAAATCATTGTCAGGATATAAGTTATCTTTCCAAGGGCATTTATTTAATTAAGCAATTGTAAATGCTTACAGAAAATGTCTTTCAGAAACAATGCCCACTGTCTAGACATTAAAGAAACCACACCCAGATGTAGTGATATATGTTGTTAGTTCTGCTCCCTTCCAAATAAAAGTCCTGGTCAGAAGGTCACACTAAAATGTCATTCTGTCAATTCTTTGTATGCAATTGCTGATTTTTTCGTAACATTCATTTTACTGCATAAATCAGATATTTGTATTGATTACTCATTTCATGCTCATTGGGCTATATTTATGGATCGTTTACTTAGTGTATGTGTTAATTGTGCCATTGCTGTATCAAGCAGGGTGATTGCTTTGTCTGTAGCTGGCATATTTCAAAAGGAGAAATTAAGTATCCAGTTATATGCCACCTTCAGGGTAAATGTTCGTCTTAGTTCACACTTCAACTTGCCAGTATAGGTATGAGATTAAAAAATGAATTATTGAAATTAACTAATTGATCATGCATAAGTCTTACTTTGTATGTTAGTCATAAATCTAGAAACAGATTCTCTCAGTGCACACTTCAGGAACCAAAGAGTTTCATAATGCAGAGTGAAAGAGCACCTTAATACAACCTACAAGTACTAACACTTCTGATGCTGACACTTTTTTTTTTTTTTTGTCTTAAAATTGCCACCTTGACATCTTCTGTTGTTGGTGCTACTACACATTCTCCAGTGATAAGCCATGGGGTGCACTCTAGATCTTTGTATGCCAGGTTGAGGAAAACCAATTTATTTCTTACTATATACCAAGGTGTAATAGAACTAATGGTGCAAAATCTTACTAAATGAAACAGCTAATCAAGCAGTCTTTGAAAAGCAGCCCAACAAAAATATCGTGGAAAGGGTACATTCCTGCATTTCAACAATATTGATATAGTAAGGGTCCCAAAGAGGACCTCAAAATATAAATGGTTAATAAAATTCTCCCTTCAGTCACCACAATAAATACATTTGTTCAAGAAAACTATATCAGTAGATAGAAGCGGAGGCCTGCATGCTAGATGTTGAAGAAAATGCAACTTACCATATTAGAAACATTTCTCTAGCAAGTATCTCTTTCAAATTGATGCTGCTATTATTTAGAGCATATAGGGCCGTGGGCATGGTACTTAATAATAGTAAAAATACATACATCACAAAAGGTATTACCTAAAATAGCTTACAATCTAAAGGCCCAAACAGATATCATATAATTAAAACCGCAGTCAATGAAGTTTCACATGGAGTTCTGTTCCTCATGGAACTCTTGAGTTTGAGGGAGTGATTTTTGAGGCAGAGTTAATTATAAGCAAGTAAAGATAGATGGATGGTTGCTTGGTCAGTGGTTTTTGCTGATCTAAATGAAAGAAAGCATGGAGTCAGGAGTGGATGTTAGAAACAAAGAAACAAAGGCAGAAACTTAACAGATGAAATTCCAGACTCGCTGAAATAAGTTGCAAAACTCCAATGAGAAGTATATGATGTTAATTTGTCCATAAACTTGCTTAGTCCTGAAAAGTTTGCTTAACTGATTTTAACCCCTCTTCAGATTGTGAAATACACACAAAGTAAGTGGAGTGTTAGTGTTTCATGCCAGTTGACCCATATAGTTTTTTTTTAATATATTTTTATTTATTTTCAATAATCGTGAATAGTTAACACTGTAGAACAGATAGAAAAAGTGTAAATGATATTTTTTTAAAATATACCATGAAAATCCAGGTGTAAATTTGGGGTATTGTCTCCATTGATACTTCCTTTTATATGATAAGGGCTTGGATGCTTTTGATTGTCTCCTTTGTTTATGGGAGAAATAGGAGTTTTTATGCACACATTTTGTGTGTGTGTGGCTTTTACTTCTCTGTTTTATACATTAACATTTTTCAATAGATGTTATTAAAAATGTGTCAGATTCATCCTAACTTGTAGGGCATAACAGAAATATAATTGGAGTGTTAAATATGAATATTTGTATCTGGAAAGTAGATCCATCACAAAACTGTCTCTTTTCTCTGCAATGTACAGTATGGAAACCAGAAATTGCTGAATATATTTTCCAGAATCACAAATATTTTCAATCATTTTCTTTAAAAAATATATACTTTGATCATGTTTAGCACTTATTTAGCATCTTCTATCCAGTTATCTTATTTAAACATTTTAAAATAAGTTAAATATCACAGCACATTAATGAGGTCCATTTTATTACTCCCATTTTAAAGATTGGGAAGCTGAATAACAAAGAGGACTAGTGACTTGCCCAACAAGTCTACTGAACGTGTGAGAACTGAGAATAAAACCCAGGTCTCCTTTTGTGGTGCTAAAAGAACCACACTTAGGCCTTGTGTACACTTACTGCGGGTTTGAAGTGCGCCGATTGATGCATCAGTAGTTGATTTAGCAGGTCTAGTGAAGACCCACTAAATCGACCACCAATCAGTCTCCTGTCAACTCCTGTACTCCACTTGAACAGGAAGTGCAAGGGGAGTCAACATTGCATAGTATGGACCCCGGGTAAGTAGATCTAAGTACGTCGACTTCAGCTGTGTTATTCTGATCTCCCCCCATAGTGTGGACAAGGCCTAATTCAGCATCATGCTGGATAGTTCAGTCACAGGAAATGTTTGTTTGTGACTGTGTGTGTTGGGAGGGAAACATTTGCAGAGCATTTCAGACATTTTAGATAAGCATTTAAATAATAATGTAGTTAATTTAACTGGGATTTTACAATTTGTAACATAATACTTTAACACTACATTTTTAAAGCAAATGATTATGACTCTTTCTATGCTATTTAAGAATGTGTTTAGTTCATAACTATAAGTGATATTGAATCAGACAATCTTCTTGGCTAGTAATGATCTAACATACAGTTAGAGGAAAGAATTTCTCAATAACTGTCAAGACTAAATTTTTTTAATTCTAATGGCATGAAATTAAACTACGACATAAATTTTAAAAATACCTCTTAAAGCCCACCTATTCATGAAGCATTTTGGCTACAATTACCATTTAATACAGTGTGTTTGTTTATTATATTGTATTATATTTGTTGTTATTGTAGACCAGTGGTGTGCCGAGTCTTTATTTATTCACTCTAATTTAAGGTTTCGCGTGGCAGTAATACATTTTAACCTTTTTAGAAGGTCTCTTTCTACAAGTCTATAATATATAACTAAACTATTGTTGTATGTAAAGGAAATAAGGTTTTAAAAATGTTTAAGAAGCTTCATCTAAAATTAAATTAAAATGCAGAACTTCCCACGCCGGTGGCCAGGATCCAGGCAGTGTGAGTGCCACTGAAAATCAGCTTGCGTGCTGCATTCGGCACGCGTGCCATAGGTTGCCTACCCCTGTTGTAGACTATAAGCACTCCAGGGTGACAATTGTTGGGGGTTTTTTAAGAATACTTCAGCTAATGTACAGCAGTGTATGTATACTCACAGTGAAGTCAATGTCAAAACTCCAAATTATAAAAGCCGTAGGATTGGACCATTTCTTGCCTTTAAATTGAGAATGAATATGTCAGAGTATCTGGCACAGCATAACATTTACACAAAAATGAAGTTTCATACAATCCTATATGAATCCCATATTTAGAGAGCTTGTTGAGGAATCTGCAGACAGACATATACCCCAGTAAAATGTTCTCTTTCAATAACTTGCTCTTTGTTTTTCTCATGACAGTGTCAGTGGGAGCTCCTACTGTAATCTCACTTTGAAAATCTTTTCTTCACCTGATAGTTCCTTCTTTTCTTGTGTTTGTTTTCTCCCTAGATATAAAATATTTCTTACTGGGTTTTTGACTGCGCTGTAGTGGTACAGGTGGTAGCTTTTTCATTTTTGTCCTGGGAGAGTTAGCTGCTTAGATTTTCATTGTAAGTCATTTTATTAGTATTGCTTGTAATTGTTGATTAATAATAGCCCATAATTAGCGTGAGATGTGTAGTGTATTCACAGAATATAAACATGTGGAAGAAATCCATTATAGACTCATAATGAGTGTGTTTTCTGTATTGGAAGACAGTGACACCATTGGAAATAACATCTGCATATGGACATAGAATCATAGAAGAATTATAGAACCACAGAAGATTAGAGCTGGAAGAAACCTTAGGAGATCATATAGTCCAACCCCCTGCTCAAAGCAGGACCAACACCAACTAAATCATCCGAGCCAGGACTTTGTCAAGCCAGGCCTTAAAGGCCTCCAAGGATGGAGATTCCACCACCTCCCTAGGTAACCTGTTCCAGTGCTTCACAACCCTCCTACTGAAAAATGTTTTCCTAATATCCAACCTAGACCTCCCCCACTGCAACTTGAGACCATTGCTCCTTGTTCTGTCATCTACCACCATTGAGAACAGCCTAGTTCCATCCTCTTTGGAACCCCCTTCAGGTAGCTGAAGACTTCTATCAAATCCCCCCTCACTCGTTTCTTCTACAGACTAAACAACCCCAGTTCCCTCAGCCGCTTCTTTTAAGTCATGTGCTCCAGACCCCTGATCATTTTGTTGCCCTCCGCTGGACTCTCTCCAATTTGTCCAGATCCTTTCTGTAGTGGGGGCCCAAAACTGGACACACTACTCCAAATGTGGCCTCACCAGTGTCGAATACTGGGGAATAATTACTTCCCTTGATCTGCTGGCAATGCTCCTGCTAATGCAGCCCAATATGCCGTTAGCCTTCTTGGCAAAAAGGGCACACTGCTGACTTATATCCAACTTCTCATCCACTGTAATCCCCAGGTCCTTTTCTGCAGAACTGCTGCTTAGCCAGTCGGTCCCCAACCTGTAGCGGTGCATGGGATTCTTCCATCCTGTCCTTATTGAACTTCATCAGATTTCTTTTGACCCAATCCCCCAATTTGTCTAGGTCACTCTGGACCATACCCCTACCCTCCAGCATATCTACCTCTCCCCCTAGCTTGGTGTCATCTGCGAACTTGCTAAGGGTGCAATCCATCCCGTCATCCAGATCATTAATAAATATGTTGAACAAAACTGGCCCCAGGACCAGCCCCTGGGCACTCCGCTTGATACTGGCTGCCAACTAGACTTCGAACCGTTGGTCACTAGCTGTTGAGCCCAACAATCTAGCCAGCTTTCTATCCACTTTATAGTCCATTCATCCAATCCATACTTTTTAACTTGCTGGTAAGAATACTGTGGGAGAGTGTATCAAAGGCTTTGCTAAAGTCAAGATATACCTCGACATTGCCAAAAGCGATCACGTCTCAGAAGAGATAGAAGGAATCTGCTAGCTGTTTCTGAAAAACCTTAGCCTGATTTATTCGCCCAAACACCAGTACATGGTCAAAAACTCAGTGATAATCAAGATTATGCATTCCTTCACTTCTGAGTATACCCTTTTTAATATCAGTGTCACTGTTTCGGTGGTCATCATTAATAAGTCAACATTTACCCATTATTAGATATATTGAGGTTTTGTGCTGTTGGAGAAAATTGGATTGCTCACAGGATTAATATTTATTAGTATTATTAATTATTTGTATTATAATAGCTCCCAGAAGTCCCAACCAAGATTGCATACTCATTGTGTTAATCATTGTACAATCGTATATGAGAGAGAATCCCTGTCCCAAAGAGCTTAGAGTCTAAACAAGTAATACAGACAAAGTATGGGAGGAAAACAGAGGTACAGAGAGTTAAAGTGATTCCCCCAAAGTCACATAGCAGGTCATTGCACCAGCGAGGAATAAAATCCAAGTCTTTTGACTCCTAGTCCTGTGCATCAGGCTTCAGTCCCTTCCCTATTATACTGTGAGAGGCTATAAAACATTCTTCAGCTCTACAGCTCCTGTTCAAATCTGTGCCAAGTCAGTAAAGAGAGAAAATGATGAGTTTAGTCTCCTTTTTAGAATATACGTATCCATGTAAAAAAACCAGTATCATGATTTGTATCTTTAGCTTCACTCTCCAGATATGTCACTCTGGTACCTAAATGAGTAAAAAAACATAATGACACATAGGAGTTAGATCCAGGTATGCAGGCTAATTTTTTTTTATTTTTTATTTTTTACAAACTATTATGTCCATGGGATAGTCCAAATGTAATCTTATAAATAGAACTACTATTTAAATAGGCAAAATATAAAGTCTAAATTATTGGTTGTCTAGTTCTGAAAAAAAATATCTCCGATACGATGGAAAAGCTTAAGTAAATCTGAGATGAACGAAAATGAAGATAGACCGAAACAGTGCCAGAATACTCTTTTGTCTCCAATAACCCTTCAACTTACCAGATCCGATTTGAGAAACTAGTGATTTAGTTTCAAGAGCTTTAGCATCACCAAAATGTTAAAGTACATACTTTGCATTTCTCAAAGCCATTCAATGTTCCACTAGAAATTAAATAGCTATGTGAGTTTATGTTTAGGAAAATGCAGGGCCGTACCTAACCAACACAACTTCTGGCCTTCCGAGACTTGGCCATCCCAAAAATATTCACTGATTGTGGTTGCTCTACAAGCCAGCTAATATGGAGACACTAGGTGCAGCTCAGTAGTTAAGGATGGGCCTTTTTCTTCATTCAAGATGGGATTCATTCAAGAAGGGATTCATACTCCTTGTTATGTAGGTAAAATGTCAGTAATTTAGGATAAATATATTACATGGATATTAATGATCTCAAAACCAAGCATTATAAAGCCAGGTAGTTAAGAGTTAAAATTAAACTTAAAAAGAAATTAAACAAATTACTGTATGGAAATGCACAGTTAGGGCACCCACCCAAACAGCTTCCCCTCTGCTCTAAAGTAACACCACGCAGGGAATGAAATGAAAGGGAAAAAATGAATGTGTCATTAACGTTCATTTTACTCTAATATGAGACATCACATTGTTATTGCTTTTTGTTACTGCAAGAAATCTGAAAGAAGAGCATGTGAAAGCTAGAGTTACTTCAGCATTGTTAGTCTAATTCACTGTAGTCTGTTTCAGGATCCACTGGGTTGTTTAGCTGAGGTGTCAGGTATACAGGTATAAACCAGGTGTTCAATGAACTAGAATAACACCACAGGCAAAGTTGGCCCTCTGGACTGAAGAATCCTTGCTAAAGACTAAAGGCTTCTGGTACATCACTCATTTTCTCCCTGCTGTGGCTGAAAGAGCTGAGAGGCTGTGTTAGGCTTTGAATATTATTGTGGTCTGCCCCTCCACCCCAGCTCAATATCCCTATTTGTGTTTGTAGATGCTGAGAGATCTAAGAGAGGGGAGAATTGTTGAACCATTCTCCAAAAGAAAGACAATGATAACATAGCTCACTTTAGGAGGGAGACATATTTGAAGACTGAAGAATAATTCCTCATTCCTTGAGGGCAGTTTCACATTTCAGATGCAGCTGCCTTATTCATTACTTATGGCTGTGACGTTGAATACAGGAATTCTGACCCTTATCAGATCTCTCTCTGGTGAAAGACTTGATCTCTTTAAGTGCAAAATCTGTAGTACCCTGCAGAAGCTCAAGAAACCCAGGTCTTTCGATGTCCCACAGTTTTTTTGGGAGGGTGGGGGTGTTAAAGAAAATTTAGCTCTCTTGAAGAAACAAGACCAAGTAGCAATAATCCTGTCAACATCAATCTTCAATTATACTCAGTGCCACATCTCCCCCACTTCTTCAGAGTCCTACTTGTGGAGAAATGGAGAAGAACTAAAAGCATTGGCATTATATATCTCATATTGCAGGAGGTCATATGTGTGAACCCAGTGGTCACTGCCTTCAGGAAGGTTCTAAAAAGCTCATGTACTGAGAATGTGCTCATCCTAACAATGTGGCTCTGAATGGCCCCTGTTAAAGCCATATTAAGGCATAGGCAGATGCTGATAATGCCATCAGAATCTACTTTAATTAAAAAACAAAACAAAAAACTTACTATTTCTAGCCCTCATGACCGTGAAGAAAAAAGCTTGAAAAGGTGGCACAGTGTTTCTCTGGTGTACTCAGCCAGTGACTTGATCTGCCACTGTATGACACCATCTAATATCCAGAGGATCTGATCTCTCTCAATATCTCTCCAACTTCAAGGCTGTAGAAAGAATCAACATTTGGGTTAACTGCCTTCAAGGGCAATCTCTCTGATTATGCTCTTCACTTTTTCATCCATTAAGTACATTTGATTCTGGGGATATTTTTCCTTGACTACTCTATATATGTCTGTATATGTTTCAGGAGGCGCTTTTATTCTAAATGCAGTTTTTAGTTTTGTATAATTTTTTATAAGAATTACCATTCTGGGTAGAATTTCTTATACTTGTTCTGAAGTCAGAGGCAATTATTTGGAAGATTATAGGAGATCAGTTCAGCCATTTTTATATTAATCCAGTGTATTGTTTGCTTTTAAAAAAAAAGAAAGGTTACTTTAAATGTGTTAAAATAATCAGGTGTTTGATATTTTTTTTTAGCATAATCATTATTTTTCCATGAGTTGGTTAATTCACACTTGTCATAGACTGAGGGCCAGATTTTTAAATGCCTTTAGGCACCTAACTCCAAGTTGGAGGTAGGCTCCTGAACAAAGCCTTTAAAAATCTGGGCCTTAGTCCTCACAAGAGCCTTCAATGTATTCAAAGTTTAAGAAATACCAATGTGTACTTCCCCCTAAATGTATTAATATAGAGCATATATCTGGAACTACACATGTTTGAATCTTGCATCCCACATTTTAACAGTAGCATAGGACATAGGATTATAGTAATTGCCATACAGGACCAGACTAGTGTTCCATCTAATCCTGTATCCTGTCTCAAACAGTGGTCTGTATCAGATGTTTGAAAAGAGAATGTAAGATACCCTGCAGCAGGCAATTATGGAATAACCTATCCACAGAGAAAGTTCCATGCTGGTGCTCCTAAATAGGATATTTGATCGGTTGAAAAAATATCGATTTTTTCTTTGTTTAAAAAAAATGCAAAAACTATGTTAATACAATGCTATACTTGAGAACTAAGCGCTCAAAAGTTAGAACATTTAGAACTGTGATTTTCCCAACAACTGTAACATTACTACACTGCTGATACATACTAAGAGAATGTCCATTCATACATATTGGGGAGGAGGGGAGACCATTTACAATTTTTATGACATACATAGAAGTTGTGCACTTATTTTCCCAAACATAACTTTG
Organism: Chelonoidis abingdonii; assembly: GCF_003597395.2. Classification (NCBI taxonomy): domain Eukaryota; kingdom Metazoa; phylum Chordata; order Testudines; family Testudinidae; genus Chelonoidis; species Chelonoidis abingdonii. The sequence continues at coordinate 51,643,814 of NC_133769.1, read as the reverse complement.
TATTAACTTTTTAATTGACAATTCTCTATATATTTAGTAACAGATCTTTTTAAAACATCCACTTGTTTTGAATGATAGGTTGTTAACATTTTGATACATCTAATTTATCAATTTTTAAAAAGTAACTTCAATTTTTTTCATCATTCACATCTGGAATGTGGTTTACATGGTAGCATTATTTCTAAAGTTTCCAAAGTTGTTTCCTCATATATTTTTAAACTAAAATGCAATTTCTGAGTTATTTTTATAGCAATCTTGGCACCTAATAAATATATCACTTTAGGTTTTTTGTTTCCAGAAATATAGACTATAAAAAAAGATGAGCTATTTGTCTTTGTTCTACTGCATATTATTATTATTATTTGTTCTACTGTAGCACCTAGGGACATCAGTCAAAGATCATGGTCCCTACCCAGAGAGCTCACAATCTAGGAGCTCGCAATTGAGGCTTTCTTCTGGCAACTAACAGAAGTTACTAGATCACAGGCCCTGGTTCTCATGGGGGACTTCAATCACCCCGATATCTGCTGAGAGAGCAATACAGCAATGCACAGACAATCCAGGAAGTTTTTGGAAAGCGTAGGGGACAATTTCCTGGTGCAGGTGCTGGAAGAACCAACTAGGGGCAGAGCTCTTCTTGACCTGCTGCTCACAAACAGGGAAGAATTAGTAGGGAAAGCAAAAGTGGATGGGAACTTGGGAGGCAGTGACCATGAGATGGTCAAATTCAGGATCCTGACACAAGGAAGAAAGGAGAGCAGCAAAACACAGACCCTGGACTTCAGAAAAGCAGACTTTGACTCCCTCAGGGAACTGATAGGTAGGATCCCTAGGAGAATAACATGAAGGGGAAAGGAGAGCTTGCTGTATTTTTAAAGAATCCTTATTGAAGTTGCAGGAAACAAACCTCTCGATGTGAAAAAAGATAGTAAATATGGCAGGCGACCAGCTTGGCTTAACAGTGAAATCTTGCGATCTTAAACACAAAAAAGAAGCTTACAAGAAGTGAAGACTGAAAATGACCAGGGAGGAGTAAAATATTGCTCAGGCATGCAGGAATGAAATCAGGAAGGCACTCAAACTTGGGTTGCAGCTAGCAGGAGGCATTAAGAGTACAAGAAAGTTTCTTCAGGTATGTTAGCAACAAGAAGGAGTCAAGGAAAGTGTGGGCCCCTTACAGAATCGGGGAGGCAACCTAGTGGACAGAAGAATGTGGAAAAGCTAAGTACTCAATGCTTTTTTTGCCTTTGTTTTCATGAACAAGGTCAGCTCCCAGACTACCTGCACTGGGCAGCACAGCATAGGGAGGAGGTTGGAGAAAAGTAGGTCGAACTATTTAGAAAAGCTGGATGAACACAAGTCCATGGGGCCAGATGCGCTGCATCCGAGGGTACTGAAGGAGTTGACGGATGTGATTGCAGAGCCATTGGCCATTATCTTTGAAAACTCATGGCGATTGGGGGAGTTCCCAATGATGGAAAAACGCTAGTGTAGTGCCCATCTTAAAAGAAGAAGGAGGAAGATCCGGTGAACTTCAGGCCAGTCAGTCTCACTCTCAGTCCCTGGAAAAATCATGGAGCAGTCCTCAGGAATCAATTCTGAGCACTTAGAGGAGAGGAAGAGTGATCAGGAACAGTCAGCATGGATTCACCAGAGCAAATCATGCCTGACTAATCTAATTGCCTTTTATGATGAGATAACTGGCTCCTGTGGATGAGTGGGAAAGTAATGGACGTGTTATTCCTTGACTGTAGCAAAGCTTTTAATACGGTCTCCCACAGTATTCTTGCCAGCAAGTTAAAGAATGTATGGCTGGATGATTGGATTATAAGGTGAAAAAAAAGCTGGCTAGATTGGTAGGGCTCAGTGGGTAGTGATCAATGGCTCCACTCTAGTTGGCAGCTGGTATCAAGCGAGTGTCCCAAGGGTCAGTCCAGGGGCCAGTTTGTTCAATATTTTCATTATGAATCTGGAGATGGTGTGGACTGCATCCTCAGCAAGTTTGCAAGATCATATAAACTGGGAGGATGGAGATATGCTGGAGGGTAGGGATAGGATACAGTGGGACCTAGACAAATTAGAGGATTGGGCCAAAAGAAATCTGATGAGGTTCAAACAAGGACAAGTGCAGAGTCCTGCACTAGGACGGAAGAATCCCATTCACTCTTACGACTAGGGACCGAATGCTTAGCCAGCAGTTCTGCAGAATAAGGACCTAGGGGTTACAGCGGATGAGAAGCAGGGTATTGGAGTCAACAGTGTGCCTTGTTGCCAAGAAGGTTAACAGCATTTTGGGCTGTATAAGTAGGATCGTTGCCCAGCAGATCAAGGACGTTTATCATTCCCCTCTATTCGACATTGGTGAGGCCTCATCTGGAGTACTGTGTCCAGTTTTAGGCTCCACACTACAAGAAGGATGTGGAAAAATTGGAAAGAATCCAGTGCAGGACAACACAAATTATTAGGGGTCTGGAGCACATGACTTAGGAGGAGAGGCTGAGGGAACTGGAATTGTTTAGTCTGCAGAAGAGAAGAATGAGAGGGGATTTGGTAGCTGCTTTCAACTACCAATTTTTACATTGCTGTTATAAGGTGCTGTTCAGAAGGTGGAAAGTGACAGTTTATCTGAGAAGGGTGGGTGGAGCTTGCAACCAGTGGTGATTATTTAGCATTGATGTTTGGCAAAAACAGATTGTGGATTTCATTCTGTAGTCTATTATTATGATATATGTTGGCGCTTCATGTTCTTAATGTACTTCACAGGAGGCACATCTAGACTAATAAGCTGTAAAAGTGTGGGGTTTTATGTGTTGATTCTCCAGCCATGAAAATGAAATGATCACTGTCACAGGAAACTAGGCAAAACAAAAAACATTTTAAAATGCACTTGAGCCTCCTTATGTTATCAGTGATGAATGTAAACTATCCAAACAGAAACCAGGGCTTCATGGGCTTTATTTAAATTAAAAAATAATAAAATAAAGTGAAATGAAATGAAATATAAAACCTTAGGGAAAGGGCTAGAGTGCATACATTACATGATATGATTTGTCCTGCAGCTGCTTCAAATTAAGAACAGGTGTAGAAGGCAGATTATGCAAATACTCGTATTAATGTAATTGTCAAATTGGTGTGTTTATCATTGTGCTTTTAAAGAGTAGACCATACTCTTATTTTAAATGTAAATTAGCTTTATTCTTGAGAGCTGCTATTGGATAATGAGCTTATAAATGAAATATTTCTAGCACATGGTGAAAGATTACTAAAAATTGACATTTTCTCTTTTAGCAATTTGTTTTGTTTGTGATATGTAAAATATTAAACTCTGATTTGTCATCTTTGGACAAATATAGCTGTTGCATGGTTATAAAATTTAGCTTGTGAACTGTTGGACTCATGTTTCCTTTATCAGGTGAGTGCATGTAACCATTAATAAGACCGGTTTTGATCTCCTTCAGCCTCTTACCACTTATTTCAAAACCTTCATGGACTTTGTATTTCTGCTGTTGTGAGTCCTGAAAAAATACACTTGAAGAGAAAATTTTTGTTGTTTGTTTAAAATTACTAACTTACTTTATAAAATGTACTGTAGCAGGCAATTATGCATGAAAGTGTGTATTTTTAAAATGTTATCGAGCAGGGCCTTATAGTTAGGTATATTTTAAATTTATTTGTAAAATTAAATGCTTGTAATGTGAGCTACATGATATATACTACAAAAATTTATAGATGAGTCAGTATTTTACTCATAATTGACGAGGTTTGTTACATTTTTAAATTGCAAAAATCAAATATCAGTGGGAGTTAGGAATAAAATGATGGTAAGTTTTTAATATTTACTTTCTTGATATTTAATATTCATTTCTTGAAATTAACCTAGTAGAAAATAGTTGCATAGTGTATCAAAGTTAGTTTCCATTGTAGTTCTATATCATGTTAATATCTTCTGTTGTTTGTTTCTCTGTCCCTGGCTACTATTTTGGTCTGTAATACACCTCTAGTTTATTATAAATAAGTACTGTATTGCATACTACTATAATAAATTAATTTTTCATGTATGTAGCAAAGTCAGTATTTTACACTGTACGTCATACCTATCTTAAGCACTGGATGGTGTGCACAGTGCTTTAAAGCAAGTGAACTCTGCCAAACAGTTAAGAAAATCTCAGCCCTGCAGGGAACAAAATCTAAGGTCACATGCTGCAAACATGTACGCTACAGTACAAACACAAATTAGCACAAGGTCTTTGTACATGGCATGTCTCACAAAACAGGTAGTGGAATATGTGTCATGGAACATGGCATGACGTTACAATGTATTTTGAAGGCGGAAAGGCAGTGCCTGTATCGCTAATACTTCTTTTATGTCTCCTCCACTCCCAAAAAAAGGAGTATATTCACAGGATTAACTATAGAACTGAGAGGCAGCACAGTCATTCCCATCCCATATTCTCAGAACTGCGTGTTTTCAATCTGTTACATGTCACCAGTAGAGCACAAACTACGAAGTGTGAAGAACACACGTAAAAGAAGGAGGGTACTTTCCTATAATGCATCCAACAAGAAAGAATAGAATGCATACATATATATTTGTAAATTGTACCTCTTATTATAATAGATAACAGTAAATCAGATGTCGCTGGTTCTTGTTTAATCAAGTTTAAAAAACACATACACAATAAATTAAATAAGTAAATACAAAAAACATTCAGCCTCTTAGAAACTAGCTTTTTTTATAAAAACATCTATTTAAAATAAAATGGCAACCTTCTGGTATAAACTTCCTGTGATAAGCTGGAGCAGATAAATCTTTTCTATAACCTAATCAGAGTGCAGCTATTGTATAATTATACAGTGAACAGTTATCACTCTATTGTGCAAACATCGATCAGGTAAAATGACATTCTCTGTATTAATAATTTGCAATGATAGAAATCATTTCAGTCGAATGTTATTGCAGTATCAATGACTTGCAGTCAAAATACATTTTTTTGCTTCAGCTTATCTTTTTATCTAGTAACTCATTGTGTCTCTATATCTTGGATTTCAGTTGTCAATGGAGATATTTGCATGCAGAAATAATCAATACATTTCACACTTATGCAATATGAATACCTCCCAAGATCACTCAGGACTATAACTACAGTTATTCTCTGTGTCAGCTACATTGTGGACACAGTTTGGGCATTACTACAGGAACCAGATTCTCCGATACTGGAAATGGACATGGCTCCATTAAAATCAATGGAGCCGTTCTATTCATACCAGCAAAGAATCTGACTCAAGATCTTTTGGCCTTATTAATGTTCTCACAACCTTTTAAAGGAAGCAGCTAAGAGAGAGAAAAAATTGACCAGAAAAAAATGGTTGAAGATGATCATATAAAGAGACATAAGGTGCCTTCAGGTCACAATAAGCACAGAATCCCATTTCACACTTGCTGTGCTACTTATATTTGCTTTACGCTTATTTGACCTCATTTATTTCTTTTCTTTAATTATTGTGGGCTAGATTGTAACGTTTACATAATTGTCTTGTGTTGGGGGCAGAGCAGAGCCACACTACCTTGGGAGAATAACCAGCAGGCAAACTTTCTCCCAAGGCTTCTTGGTGCACTCAGGCAGTGGAAGCAGATTGCATCTTCTGCCATGCTGGCTTTATTGCACAGGATAGTGTAAGGCAGGGGTCAGCAACCGTTCAGAAGTGGTGTGCCGAGTCTTCATTTATTCACTCTAATTTAAGGTTGTGTGTGCCGTTAATACGTTTTAAAGTTTTTAGAAGGTCTCTTTCTATAAGTCTATAACATATAACTAAACTATCGTTGAATGTAAAATAAATAAGGTTTTCAAAATGTTTAAGAAGCTTCATTTAAAATTAAATTAAAATGCAGAGCCCCCCGGACCGGTAGCCAGGACCCGGGCAGTGTGAGTGCTGCTGAAAATCAGCTCATGTGCCGCCTTCGGCACATGTGTCATAGGTTACCTACCCCTCGTATAAGGATATGCGGCATGAGCATGTCGCTATCCACCACCTTTTTGGCATCTTGCTTCCAGTGAGCTTCCCAGTTACTGCTACTGTGGCAGGCCTTTGTGCAGTTATGCAAAGGGAGTGAGCTGACTTCTTGTGTACCTCTGAGCCCCTGTGCACATGCATAAGTTTGCTTTCAAATGGTCCTTTGTTTATATCTTATATAAAAAGTGTGATTTTGTTTTTATTTTTAACTTATAGTTGCTTAAGTTTTGATATACTAGAATTATTTTAAAAAACTCTGTTCTGTATATATTCACAACCTAAAATAAAGTGTTTCACATTGGATTCTCCTTATATTTATAAGGAAGATAAACCACTCTTGGCTTTGAAGCCATAGTATTAAATGGGAAATGTCAGAGCCAAAGTATAGGAAAAAAAGGCTCAGGGTTATAGTGGTAGATTTGAGGGTAGGTGACTGGGCCAAAGACATTCTCCTGGAGAACCTGTATACCATTGTGCACATTCTTAAATACAAGCCATGTTTTTTTAAAAAAAAATATTTAGAGTGCTAGGAATTTTCAGTTAGTGATTATCTGCAAATAACATTAAGAAACATACATCATCTTGGGAATTATGTTGAATGCCCCCAAAAATAAATGTTTGGGGTTTGACTTTCAGTGAACTTCTTTTTTTTATTTTATTTTAATTCCATCAGCTCATACCATGCTCTATACTGATAACTTTATACCCAACATGGAAACCTGTTAGTTACAAACCTATAAAGTAAGCCAAAAAAAATTACTTATGTGATCTCCTCTTGGGAATTGATTTTTATTTTCTGAATACACCAATTACCATAATATTTGGGATATCCAAAAAATACTGAGGTTCTGACCAGGAGAATGGTGGAATACTGCTAGGTGGAGGTGGTTCACAGTTGGGTCTGCTACTCTTCTATCCATCAAAACCTCATAGTGCCAAGGTTTTTCTATTACTTCATCTCACCCATGTAGAGATGAAAAGCAAAGTGGTTACAACAATCCACCACTCCCTCTGAGACCCAAAATTCTGTCCTTTCCTCTGATGTAAGAAAGGCAAATCTGCTGTTGATGTAGTCCCACTATAGGGTGAGAGAATGACTTGCCCATTCGGAAGAAGAGGCTGATGAGAAGGGCTTAATGCCAACATGAGCACAAAGAATGTTACCAGTCCTGACCCCAAATTCTCCTGAATACTGAATTTCAAGAGCCACATGAGCTTGTTTCCTGGTCATGTTCCAACAGTTACCATGATGACTGTGATTTCACCAAGAGAGTGCATGCTGATATTACGTGGAATAGAAGCTGAATTATGCCCCTTATCTTTGCTATGATGGATATATTTCAGTCTATAGAGCCAAATTTTCTACCAGTATAACTCCATTAAAATCAACAGAGCTAGCAGAAAATTTAGCTCATAATATCAAAGTTTCTAACCACGGCTTGCTTGCAAATCACCCTTAATTTCAATTTCATTATAACCACTTTCCTTTGTGTTAATTTTCTTATTAATCCCAAGAATAAAGTTGAAGGCTTTTGTTTTGTGTGCCGTGCTATTCCTATTCATTCACCTTTTTTTCTGTGTCCTGTCTTCATTCCAGCAAAGGCCTTGCACACACTAAAAGTTTACTCTTTGCTTTATTAAGAAATCATCATCTTGTTTTCTTTTATCTTCTTCTGATAGATGCATTTGGATTGCTACATTTTTTTCAGCAGGGAAGAGTAGAAAAACTATATCCTCCTAAACCATTACCAGGGTCATCCTGTGTATTAGCCAGCAAAAATAGCTCAGGTATCAGACTACTGTCCATCTTCTCCTCTGAGCTCCATGGTAGAAGCTCTAAATCAAGAGACCTGAAATTTTTTTTACAAATCAGTGTACTGTGCCACTCTGTCCACAATTCAATGGCTAAACTGCACTGTTATGGCATTACTTCATAAGGAATTTCTTTGCAATAACAGATGGAAATTCAGTTATTTTCAGAATGGCAAAAGTCTGTATAGACTGCTACATTTTTTAAATATGTTTCCACTGAAAATGGATACTGAACCACTTACTTTTTTCATTCCTTTTTCTATTCATAATAGTGGCTATACTCCAAATGTGGTAGTAGTAGAATAATACAGCTTTTATTTGTTTTTTAAGAGAGTCTAGAATAATTTTCAGTCTTGTGATGACATCTAATTGTATGGCTTGATTTGCACAAGAGCTGAGCACCCTTGACTGCATTTGAGGTCTGTGAGAGCTGTAGGTGCTCAACACCTCCAGCCCTTAAGTGTTTATGAAAATTTAGGGCTTTAAATTGCAATAAACCAAAATGCTCTTATTTTCGGTGCAGATTTCAACAGGTCATGTGCTTCTTGGTTTTTTCTTAGATAAGCTTCTGTCTGAGATTTTTTTTTCTGGAATTTCCTGTTTAATTTTTACTATACTTTCTGAGTACTGCAATGTCTATTTTTGAAGAAACTGTTGGGTACCTTGCTAAATCAACCTGAAATTGTATGGCTTGTTTTGATTTTAACCAGAGTTACAGCTGCATAGCTGTAAAGCAGTCAGTTTCCCTTATTATGACTAGTTCTACAACTTGTACTGTTTTAAATTGCCTACAATTAGCATATTTCAACCTTATTTTTAGGTTTAAATTGCAGTGTGAGAGTGTACTCTCCTCTTAGCTAATTAGTGCTATCAAGGAACAGTAGGTTACCTCATTAGTACCATGTGCATTTAATTAAAGAAGAGAAAATTGGAGTTAACCTCATAGTTAATATTTTCACAGAGTGCTACAATGCCAACACCTTCAATTGGAGTCACACCCCTGTGTATCTAATTATGCACTGGTGCCAAATGAGGTTAGCAAGGATACCATCATACTGTTGACAAAATAGTTTAGATGAAAACTGACATGAAACTGTAGTTTGAACAATTTATCCTAATCTATATGTGGCAGGATCATTAGATATTATTTTCTTCAGTCCCCCTCTTCTCTTGTGGCCACACCCACACACAAAAGAAACACACAAATTAGCGTGAACATTGAGAGTCACATTATTCCAAAGGAATATTTTTATTTTATCATTATACTGCAGGTACTGTAGCAGTATAAACATAGGTATTCCTTAAATATGGCTAATGGTATTGTCCCAACCAATACATTTAAGATTTATGTTTTTAAGTAATTATTTATGAATAAATCATGATTAAATATATCTGATAAGTACATATATTATCCCCCTTTTAGGTGTGCTCAGATTTTACTATGTCTAGCTTATTATTTGGGATCTATTATGCATGTAAAAAGCAACAAAGCAAATGCATCTGATGAAGTGGGCATTCACCCACGAAAGCTTATGCTCCAATACATCTGTCAGTCTATAAGATGCCCACAGGACTCTTTGTTGCTTTTTACAGATTCAGACTAACACGGCTACCCCTCTCATTATGCATGTAGAAAGCGGTTGCATTACCACTCTATATATCTATTCTGTGTAGAGTTGAGTGCTCTGAATTCCTGTAGGTTACAATAGAAATGTAGGGAGCTCAGCACCTCAGCTGTGTGGGTTGCAACTTTTTTTATCTTCAGACAAAACAATTGAAGTATGTAATATAACAAAAAGTGGGACAACGAGTAGTTTATCAGTCTTATATAGGTGTCTGAAAATACCCGATATGCAATTTAATACAGAGAATATAACTGAAAGTATATTAAATGAATTCTTCTGGTTTGAATTTTGATTGAATTTCAATCTTGTATTGGTGCGCATGATGCAATTTTTAGGACACGGTCCAGATTCTGATTTTTCCCTCAGCAGCATTATGATCCTGAACCAGCAAGCTCTTCAATGTGTGCTTAATTTCAAGCACATGAGTAGTCCCATCCCCATGGTTTTAAATGGCAATTAAGCATGTGCTTAGGTCATTTGCTGAGAAGGGATGGGATTACTCATATGACTAACTTTAACCTGTGCTTATCTGCTTTCCTGAATTGTGGCTAGAGTGTTCAGCACCTTGTGGAATTGAATACTTTCTGGGTGAGAACAGAAGTGGCATTTGATCTCCGATGTGAAAGTACTGCTCCATGACAACACATTTTTAAAGTTTGAGGTCTCTTTGGATATGTTTCCATTTTTTATTGTTACTCTTAATCAAACTAGTTCCAATATATCCCAAATTTACTCTCTGACCCTGCAGTCATTTCATCAGGAAATGCAACATTTCAATGGGAGTCACATCCATAGAGCAGCAGAGCCAGGTCTTGTAAGTATTATTATTTACATACAATTCCTGGGTAAAGAACAGGTATAGATCCTGAACTGTGAATTAAGAGGATTATACTACCTAGTGCATTGTCTATAAGTACTTGTTAATGAAAAACATAGGTGATAGCGTGAAGAACTTTTCTGAGCTTAAAGAGGACAATTTTAAAATAGGATGAAAACATGCTTTCTTATTGGGGAAGAGGTTTGCCTAGAGATGTCACAGTAGCAAGAATAATTCTATTGGATACAAAGGATTAGCTCCATTAAGAGTTACAGAAACATGTTTTTAGTGCTGTTTTGTTTTTCTCATAAAAAATATATCAGATTTATGAATCATCACTCATTTTATTTGAGAGGGGATTTCTGTTAGGGATAGGGAAATTTTAGTTATGCACTGCAGCAACTAAATTAAAAATGTACACTGTTTCCCTTGAATATGTGCATTTCAAGGTACAATAAGGTTCAGTTTATTAATTATTAAAATTAAGTAAACAAGATGAGCTAGAATGTTCATAAACTAGAATACATAACACTACATTACATTTATTTAAATGTAAGCTTTTAAAAAAATTAAAAAACCCTTGACTTTTCTGAATTTCTAGAATGCCTTTTCCCCACACAGCACAGAAACAGCAGCTCTTTACATTTCTGAATGAGGAGGAGATTCACTTTCTTGAAGTCACTACTAAGATAAACAGCAACATGGTGCAGGAGGATGCATCTTTGAACAACTTGTAATTTATGTCTTCTGCCTCTGTAAACCCATGTAATGAATTTTCAGAAAAAAATGATCCAGATCACCAATAGGTGTAAACCTATATATTCCGTTATTGAAATATTCAATGTAGCTATGACAATTTGAGGCTCTGGACCAAACTTTCTAATATTGTCCATATGTTCATTCATGGAATATACTGGTTATCTGAAGATAAAGAAGATAGACTATCTAAGTTTCTTCTTTGCTAACAAAGATTTTTTTTTTTTTATTAATGTAGTGTTTGAAAGTTGCTGCTACAGAGCCATGGTGATTGAAGTCCTCAATATGTTAAGCTGGTACAGCATAGACAGCAGCAATGCAAGGAGGTTCCCTCCACTGCTCTACCAATGTAACTGAAACCTGAGCCTCTAGTGGTGAGGGGGTGTAGTACAGCGAATGTGGGTACGTCTACACTACAGGATTATTCCGATTTTACATAAACCGGTTTTGTAAAACAGATTGTATAAAGTCGAGTGCACGCAGCCACACTAAGAACATTAATTCGATGGTGTGCGTCCACGGTCCGAGGCTAGCATCGATTTCTGGAGCGTTGCATTGTCGGTAGCTATCCTGTAGCTATCCCATAGTTCCCGCAGTCTCCCCCACCCATTGGAATTCTGGGTTGAGACCCCAATGCATGATGGTGCAAAAACAGTGTCGCGGATGATTCTGGGTAAATATCGTCACTCATTCCTTCCTCCGTGAAAGCAACGGCAGACAATCATTTCACGCCCTTTTTCCCTGGATTACCCTGGCAGATGCCATAGCACGGCAACCATGGAGCCCGTTCAGCTTTTTTTTACTGTCACCGTATGTCTACTGGATGTTGCTAACAGACGCAGTACTGCAGCGCTACACAGCAGCATTCATTTGCCTTTGCAA